>NC_080743.1:34049166-34352196 GCF_020826845.1 Diceros bicornis minor
AAAATGCCGTTTTTATGATGACCAGTGTCTTTGCATCAGTAATTCAATACATTCCTTCTCTATAGTCATCAGCATTTACTAAGCTCTTATTGTATGCCTGGCATGTATTAACTCAGTCATTTTCAAAGAGTATACGTGCTCCTGGAAATACATAAAGAATTTCCAATCAATTTCCAGACACTGAACTTGCATATATACTCCTTCCTAAAATTTGATAAGCCTGATGCCTCTACAGTCGAGCATTTTCTTACCCACCTTCCCTTCCAAAATCGTCCTTCTTCCACTATGTAAGTGAAAAGTATCTCATCTTGATGGCCCAGTGACTTATTAAATGTACCATGGTGGTCATTCAGAGATTGGCTATTCTCCATTTGTTGATGAATAAATACTGGCTATAACACTTATCAGACTTGTGCTATCACAAACGTACTTGACCATTTGAGCTTCAGCTCTCTCGTCTGTCAAATAAGATTTCTAACAGTCATTGTGAGGTTTCAAGAAGGTAATACGCAAAACAACCACTATAATGCCTCACCAAGTTGTGATGTTATTTCTGTTGTTTTTTTGATGCTAATGTTCTATAATCTATATTTCAAAATACATAAATTGTTTTTCTGCCTCTCGTATGGGGCATGGGAAGCAGATAGTTAAGTAGCTGATTTGTCTCTTTTATCATGTTTCACTATCCCTTTTAGGACTTAGAAATGAAAATATTAATTCACAACACTAATCAGCATGGATGGCAACTGAATATCTTCCTTAGGCATTTATTAAACTGGCATAGTTGAAGCAAAATATGACAATGATAGGAGTTTGTTCACTTGAGGATTAATGCCATCTTTAGTGCAATTTGGATCACCTATTTGACAGGAATTCTAAATAGAGCAGACTGGTTAGACTTTCATTTTGAATTTTACCTTAAGGGCGTTCAGAAGTTTATTTAAATGATAGTTTGGCAGAGTTATCAAAAAGATATGGCATCTCCTGAAAGCAGTAATTGCTTTGGGCTGCCCTGCAGGGTTACCAGATCGTAGATTATGCATTGTGTATTTGCCAGAGAGCTCTAGTAGAAAGGAAGTTCACAAGGGAGTCAGAGGGCTCTCTCCAAATGTGAAGAATAGTTCTGCTCTCTATCAGCCCTTCAATCTCAGTTAATATTTTCCTTTGTTTTGCAAACATTGTGGATAGATTTTTTGAAGTTATTGGTTGTTTTGTATTTCTTTTTTTTAACACTCAAAATTTGGGTGAAGGAGATTTTTGAGTATCTATAAAGCTGAGTTTTAATTTTTTTTCCTTGGCATTGAAAAGAAATAAAATACTAATAACAACTAATATTTAATGCATGCCTGCATATTATGTTAACTGTAGATTTTTTGTAGGTATTCTTCCTCAGGTTGTGGAAGTTCTCTTCTATTCGTAATTTGCTGAGAATTTTTTTTTTAATCGGGAATGAGCACTGTAATTTGACAAACGCCTTTCTGTGTCTATTGAGATGGTACTACTTTTAATATAGTCAATTATATTGATTGATATTTGAATGGTAATCCAATCTTACATTCCTGGAATAAACCTCACTTGGTCATGATGTATAATTCTTTCTATAGATTTCTGGATTTCATTTACTAAAATTTCATTTAGAATTTTTGCATCTATATTTATGAGGGGTATTGGCCTGTAGTTTTCTTCTCTTGCAATGTCTTTGGTTTTGGTAAATTGGAAAGCATTACTATGTCTTCAATTTTCTGGAAGAGTTTGTGTAGAATTAATGTGACTTCTTCCTTAAATGTTTGATAGAATTTGCCAGTGAAGCCAATTGAGCCTGGAGTTTTCTTTGGGGGAAGACATTTAACAACACATTCAGGGCCGGCCCCATGGCTTAGCGGTTAAGTGCGCGCACTCCACTACTGGTGGCCCGGGTTCGGATCCCGGGCATGCACCAACGCACCTCTTGTCCGGCCATGCTGAGGCCACGTCCCACATACAGCAACTAGAAGGATGTGCAACTATGACATACAACTATCTACTGGGGCTGTGGGGGAAAAAAAAAGGAGGAGGGTTGGCAATAGATGTTAGCTCAGAGCCGGTCTTCCTCAGCAAAAAGAGGAGGATTAGTGTGGATGTTAGCTCAGGGCTGATCTTCCTCACCAAAAAAAAAAAAAAAAAAAAATCCTTCTTAAAAAAAAAAAACACATTCAAATTCATTTGGGTTATCTTTTTCTTCTGGAATGAGTTTTAGTAGTGTGTATATTTCAGAGAAATGGTCCATTTCATTTAAGTTGTCAAATGTACACATATAAAGTTTTTCACAATATTTTCTTTTTTTCCATCAATAGAATCTGAAGTGATGTCATGTGTCTTATTCCTAACAGTCGATAATTTGTGTCATTTCTCTTCTTTTATGATCAGTCTGACTAAAAGTTTGTCAATTTTATTAATCTTCTCAAAGATCCAACCTTTGGTTTTATTGATTTTTCTATGTTGTTTTTCTCATTTTCTTTGATTCCCACTCTGATCTTTTCTGTTTTTTTTTTTTTTCCTTCTGTCTACTTCGGGTTTCATTTGATTGTTTTTTAGTTTTTAAGGTGGAAACCAAAGTTATTTACTTATGAATTTTCTTCTTTCCTAATGTAGGCATTTAGTGCAATAAATTTCTCTCGAGGCACTGCTCTAGTGACGTCCCAAAGTTTTGATACATTGTGTTTTCATTTTTATTCAGTTCAAAATACTTTATAAATTCCCCTTTGAATTCTTCGTTGACACAGAGGGTTATTTATAGGCGTCCTGTTTAGATTTCAAGTATTGGGAGATTTTTCAGATATCTTTCTATTATTGATTTCTAATTTAATTCCATTACATTCAGAGAACAAACTTCATATAACTTGACTCTTTTTAAATGTATTCAGACTTCTTGTATAGCCTGGAATATGGTCTATTTCGGTAAATGTTGTATGTGCACATGAAAAAAATATGTGTATTCTCCTTGGTTCTATAGATATCAATTATGTCACTTGATTGATGGTGATGTTCAAATCTTCTATATCATTGATGACTTTTTGTCCACATATTCTGTCAATTTCTTGAGAGGTGTATCAAAATTGATTATAATAGTGTATTTGTCTTTCTCCTTGCATTTCTGTCAGTTTTTGTTTCATGTATTTTCAAACTCTTTCATTATGCGTATAAACATTTTAAATTATGTCCTGTAGGTGAATTGACCCATTTATCATTATGATGTTTATCGTTATAAACATCATTATCATTATGTTTATCTCTGATAATAGTCTTTCCTCTGAAATCTACTTTGTCTATTATTAATATAGCCTCTCTGGCTTTCTTTTGACATGTGTTACATGGTATATATATTTTCATTCTTTTAATTTTAACCTATTTTTGTCTTTATATTTAAAGTATGTTTCTTATAAACAGAATATAGATGGGTCTTGTTTTTTATTTAATAGGACAATCTGTGTCTCTTACTGGATTGTTTAGGCTGTTGATATTTAGATTGATTATTAATATGGTTAGGTTTCAGTCTATTACCTTGCTATTTGTTTTTTATTTGTTCCATCTGTTCTTTGCTTCCATTTTCCTCTTTATGCCTTCTTTAAGATTAATAGATAATTTTGCATGATTTCATTTTAGATCTTTTGTTGGTGTATTAGGTATAACACTTTGTTTTTATTATTTTAGTAGTTACTTTCAAGTTTATTGTATATATCTTAACCTTATCTATAGTCTACCTTCAAGTAATATTGTACCACTTAACCTATCATTTACGAACCTACAGTTATAGTCTTCCATTCTCTTTCTCTTGGCTTTTATGCTTTTTTGGTCATATATTTAACTTATACGTATATTATAAGCCCCACAAGGTCTCGTTACTATTATTGAGTAGTCAATTATATTTTAAATAAGTGTAAGTAATAAGAAAAATATATATGTACCCATGTGGTTGCCATGTCCAGTGCTTGTTTTAGTGGATCCAGATTTCTGTCTGGTCTCATTTTCTGTCGTTTGATGGACTCTTTTTTAAACATTTCTTGTAGTGTGGTCTGTTGGTGATCAATTTTATGGCTTTTGTATGTCTTAAAATGTCTTTATTTCACTTTTGTTTTTGAAGGATATTTTTGCTGGGCATAGAATTCTAGGTTGACAGTACTTTTCTTTCACGACTTTAAAAATGTTGCTCAACTGTCCTCTCACTTACATTATTTTGGATGAGAAATACTGTCATCCTTATCTTTCATCCCCTGTATATAACATATTTTTCTGTCTTCTTTAAAGATTATCTTCTTTATCACTGATTTTGAGCAATTTGGTTATAAAGTGGCTTGATGCATTTTTCTTCATGTTTCTTATGTTTAGAGTTTGTTGAGTTTCTTGGATCTGTGGATTTATAATTTTTTATCAAATTTGGAAAAATGTTGCTCTTTATATTTTCAAAATTTTTTTTCCCCGTACCTTTTCAGGGATGCTAATTACATGTATATTATACTACTACACGCTGTGTCCCATGGCTCACTGATGCTCTTTTTCTTTGGTCTTTTTTAGTTTTGTTTCCTTTTAGATACTTTGTATTGCTATGCCTTCCTGTTCACTAATTTTTTCTTCTGCATTGTCTTATATGCCATTAATCTCATCTAATATATGTTTTATCTCACATTGGGTAATTTTTGTTTCTATAAGTTTGATTTAGGTCTATTTTTCATATATTCCATGCCTGCCTCTACTTAATTCTTTGATCATCTGGGCCACATTTATAATAGTAGTTTTAATGTCCTTTTCTGCTAAATCTAGCGTGTTTGTTAATTCTCGGTCAGTTTTGATTAGTTGATTTTTTCCTCATTATGGGTTGTATTTTCCTGTTTCATTGCATCCGTTAATCTTAATTGGATGACAAACGTTGTAAATTTTGCTATGTTGAATATTTTCGTATTCCTATAACGCTCAATTAAGTTACTTAGACACAGTTTGATCCTTTAGGATCTTACTTTTAAGATTTATTAGGTAGTACTCAAGCGGCTTTTAGGGTGGGCTAATAATTTCACATCATGGAGGCAAGACCCTTGTTTGTATTCTACCAATTATCTCGTGAAGTGTGTGATTTTCTAGTTGGCTTGATGGAATCCTGTCCTATTCCAGGCCCTGTGAGAACACTAGACACTGTTCACTCTAATCCTCACTGGTGGCTTTTTCCCAGACCTCAAGTAGTTTTCTCACTTGCATGTGCTGATTGGTACTCCATTGAATCCCAAGGAGGACCATCCACAGATCTCCAGAGTGCTCTGTCTGCACACCTCTATCTTCTCTGGTGCAGTGTTCTATGAACTATTGCATTATTTTCCCTAAACTCTTAGCTATATCTCTTCAACTCAGGGAATGTGCCATGCTCTATCTAATTTCACCCTTTCTCCACCAGGGCCTGGAAATTCCCTTAAGGCAATAAACTGGTGTATTAATTCTCTAGGGCTGCTATAACAAAATACCACAGACTGGGTGGCTTAACCGACAGAAAATTATTTTCTCACAGTTCTGAAGACTAGAGGTCCAAGTTCAAGGTGTCAGCAGGGTTGGTTTCTTCTGAGGCCTCTCTCCTTGGCTTGCAGATGGCTGCCTTCTCCCTATGTCCTCACATCATCTTTCCTGTCTACCTGTGCATCACTGATGTCTCTGTATGTCTAGATTTCCTCGTCTTATGAAGAAACCAGTCAGATTCGATTAGGACTTCATTTTAACAGAATCGCCTCTTTAAAGGCCTTATCTCCAAATACAGTCATGTTCTGAGGTACTGGGGCTTAGGGCTTGCTTCATCTTAGGGATTCTGGGGAACACACTTCAGCCCATAACACTAGAGTGATCGTAGTTTGTTTCTTGTCTCTCAGAGGTCACTGTCCGTGGTTGCCTGAAGTTGAGGGTCTTGGCAACTATTGGTTCATATATTTTTGTCTTTAGCTGTCTACCTACCTACCTACCTTCCTATCTATTTATTATTTTACTAGAAGAGTAAATCTAGTCCCTGTTACATCATCTTGGCCAGCAATAGAAGTGCTGAGCCTGATTTCTTAACTAGGACACTATACTTTCTTCCTCCTGTTGCCCTTCTGCAAATATGTACAGAGATTTATGGGGTTTATTCCTACTAGGAAACGTTAGTTAGCTCACTCTAGTCTGATTTAGATCCCGCTGCTATTTACTCCTATCATACCCTGTAACTTCATAGACTCTGTAGTTGATTATACTTGCTTACTTGTGTTTCTTGATAAATCGTATGTTCTGTGATATCAAGGGTTGTGCCCCAGAACCTATCATAGTGCTGGCAGAGTAAGAACTCAAAAATATTTGTTGAGTGAATGGATGAACCCCCTACTCCCCAAATCATGTATTTGTTTGGACAATCATAAATAGATAAAGATCTAAAAGTTGAAAAATATATTAAATTTGAGGTATTTATTTCTAATGCCTTTTCGTGGCTATAAATATCTGGCTTCTTCTCTTGAACCATCTCAGAGGAGGCCAGTATTACCTGGTGGTCCCTTTAGTAGCTACCTGACCTTATCTCTCTTCCCTGCCCTCTCTTCTCTTACCCCTATTTTATTTTATTTCCCCATCCCTGTATGATAGGTATTATTATTGTACATCTAAGGAAGTAGAATATCAGAAAGTTAATAATTTACTAGAGGATAAAGGCAAATCCCAGAACTAGTTTATTACAGTAATTAAATTATGCTTCTTGGATTGTACTTGGCTTCTAGTACACTCTAAATCTTTTTAAAGCAAAAATACCCCTTAAAGTCTTGATAGACTTCCTTATTCTTATGTGACCTGTATTACCCCAAGCCTAACTTTCAAAGTAAATATATTACAAAATAAATACTCACTGTTTTACCTAGTAATTTACGCAGTGTTTTTTAAAATTTGGCAATTAAGTTTTTCAACAGTATTTTCTACTTTTCTCATGCAAATATAAAATCTTCTGGCCATATTATTAGTTTCCTAGGCTCTTGAGACTATCTCACCATATTATTAGTTTCCTAGGCTCTTGAGACTATCTCAGAATCAAATCACTGCATATAACCTTTATAAAAACCTGATTTAGCAAAATCTTCCCATGTTCTAAATTTGCAGATTGAAAAAAAATTGTATACACACACATACATATACATCTATAAGTCCATATGTGCAGACTTTTTGGAACACAGCACATTTATAATTTGGTCGCTTTAAAAATTTGAGTTTTTATAGTCTTTGTGAAATCTCTGTCTGTCATTAGGTACTGGTTGTCAGAAATGGACATTAAAGCTATCAAAGGATTAGAGGGGGAAAAAATGGCGTTAAAGTAGTTTAGGCAGGTAACCAGTGTTAATCAGTCCAGCTTTGGAGTACTATATTGAAAAATACATGTATGTGGAAATCTGTCCGCATTTGGAAAAAACACGATTTCTTTCCTGATTAATTTTAGCTTGAGCTGAATATACATCAGAGTAAGTGTGTTTTAGAAGAATCCTAAATGTGTTTAAACTATTGAAATTATGCTGTGGATAAACATCATACAGATAGCTGGGACTAGGCTATGAGGAGCATCAGCCCTAGGCAAAATCACGAAGTAGGCTGCATCTATGTGTTTGTGTCCCCACGCCTTCAGTCCCTTCTGATCCTTTTTCATTTCCTGTTGCACATTAATGACCAAGTCTCACCACCTAGTCCCAACAGACCATCATAATATAATAGTTGCTAATTTTTTGAGGACTTACTTTGTGCCAGGCATTCTGCATGAAGATTTATACAGATTATATAAATTTAGTTTTCACAATTACCCTAGTGGTAAGTACTATCATTAGCCTAATTTATAGCTGAAGAAACCGTAATACAGATTAGTCAACTTGTGCAAACTCACACTTAATGTAGTGGGATTCAGATGTGATTAAGGCCTGCTTGTCTCTCCACTCCTCTGTCTAGAAGCTTAACACCTGCCTCCTCAGATCCAGATGGTCATGGTCCATCTTTTCCTCTATAACTTAGAGCTGTTTTCTTTCCTGACAGTAGGGTAATGGTGGATTTTTTCAGGACACTAATCCATGCTAATCTTTCAGCCTTTTAGATATTTTCCCCTTATTTGGCAATAGTTTTCCTCATTAAGAATTAAAGTACATAGAAAATGACCAGAATTCTAGCAAGCTGATGGGAGAAAGGGGTAGGGCAGATTGCTGTAGGAACAGATATGTAAGGATTTATTAATCCTTTTAACACTGACAGCGAACTACTGTTGACCTCCTCATGGTGTATTTCCATTATTCAGTGCCTTGCTACATGGGAATCCTTCCTTACATCACAGACTGACCTCCACTTGGAAGAAGCCTCTGAAGATAAACCTTAATCCTGTGGAGGACTTCTGTGTGATATTTGGGAGATAGCATCTATTAACCAAAGTTATTCTTTCTGGATGGGCCGCGTCCTTTATATAGTGGATGAAAACATTTCACACTATCTGGAAAACCAACAACTTGAAACTCAGGTATTCCAGATCATTGATATAAATTTGGATATATATATATATATAAATATTTGACTTAATTTTAATTATGTTCTTAAATTTGTATGCCAATAATTACATATAGAAAATTTTTTTCTTAAATATTTGTCTGTGGAACCTGTCATTTTAAATATATTGTAAAGACTCAGTTTTAATTAAAAATTTAATATGAAATGACTGACTGTGGAGTGTTCTTTTTCTACTAGTAGCTCAAGCCTCTGAAGCAGATTCTAATATGAATTCAGCATATGTTAACAAGTATACTATGCATTCACCTTTATTTCATCATAATTTTCTCTGAAATACTATTTACTTTGATGTTAGGAATTTGAAGTAAATATACAAAAATGATTTAATATTATTAGACATTAATGATAACTGTTCAAAAGTTGGTTTATTGAAAGTTAAGTAATTGTTGGGGCCGGCCCAGTGGCATAGTGGTTGATTTTGTGCACTCCACTTCCGCGGCCCGGGGTTCATAGGTTTGGATCCCAGGCGCAGACCTACGCGCTGCTTATCAAGCCATGCTGTGTCAGGTATCCCACATATAAATTTGAGGAAGATGGTCACAGATGTTACTCAGGGCCAACCTTTCTCAGCAAAAAGAGGAGGATTGGCAACAGATGTTAGCTCGGGGCTAATCTTCCTCACCAAAAAAAAAAAAAAAGTCAAGTAATTGTTAAAAAAAAATGTTATCAAGATAGATTTAAATTGAGTTATTAGTTAGAAATCCTTATAGTCATACTCCCACTAGTAAATTTATTCTTTTTTTTTGGTATTTTTTCCATACTTTCACAACTCACATCTAGCTTTTATTTTCTAATGTACACAGTGTTTATCAAATTTATTCTCCCATTTAGTTATCGAGTGTCTACTCTTTGTAAGGCACAGTTGCGGGCGCTTAGGATCTAGAGTAATAAAGACAACACTCTATATCTGCTTCATTCTCGAGGCTTACATCCTAGTACTATTGATCGTGGAAAGTGATTTATATTCATTTTATGGCTATATTTAAAAACTGAATATGTTATTTAATATATGCTAATTTTTGGAAATAGGTATTTCTCAAGACTTTGAGTCAAGTTTGAAGTATTTGGTCATGCATGTTACATTACATGCATGACATTAAGTATCATTTGGGTATTAGCACTTAAAAAAGTGTCACAAAAAAACTAGACATTTAAATTATTTTAACTAAAACGAGATACACAAATGCAGATATAAATATAAAACTAAACATTTTTCTTAAATACTGGCATGTATAGTTTTTAAACCACTTGTAATAAAGAATCTGGCTCCATTGTTTGATGCGTGATTGCTGACAGCTTTTAAGCCTCGCCTTTCTCTCTTCCCTTCCTGCCCCACGTCTGGGCAAGCTGCTAAGAAAGCCCCAGTGCTCCCTCCTTTGGCACTCACAGAAAGTTCAAATCATACAACCCCTCCCTGCATACAGGAACCCACCCCTTACCACCATAAAAACCCTAAGCCCGTCTCCCTTCCCAGCTCTCCCTTCCCAGCTCTAGCAAGCCATTTTCAAAACAACCAGAGAAGCCTGCCCTGCTCTCCTCAGAAAGCCTGTTTATGTAAGGATTAAACCTTTTCATATCTTCTTGGTGTGTTTACGGTGTCACCAGTCTTGACATCCAAAACAAGTTTTGGGTGAGAGTCCTTCCTGTTTATCAAGATGGCCCCAACTGTATTGTTTGGCAAGCTATTCAACCACTCCAAACTTCGTTTTCCCCATCTGGAGATAAGGGAAATAATAATCTCGAACTCAAATGGAGATAATCATCTCTGACTCACAGGTTGTTGTATGATATAGTAAACTTAGAACACTTGCCAGAGGGAATTGGTGGGTGGGGGAATTAGGTGAAGGTAGTCAAAAGGTACAAACTTCTAGTTACAGGATAAATAAGTCCTGGGGATATAATGTACAACATGATGACTATAGTTAACAATACTGTGTTGTATATTTGAAAGTTGCTAAGAGAGTAGACTGTAAATGTTCTCATCACAAGGGAAAAAAGTTGTGAGGTGATGGATGTTAACTAATCTTATTGTGGTAGTCACTTTGCAATGCAGTCATGTGCCACATAACAACCTTTCGGTCAATGACGGACCGCATATATGACGGTGGTCCTGTAAGATTAGTTCTATACAGTCAAGGTATGTAGTAGGCTGTACCATATAAGTTTACGTAAGTACACTTTGCGATGTTCGCACAATGAAGAAATTGCCTGATGACGCGTGTATCAGAACATATTCCCATCATTAAATGATGCATGACTGTATATACGTTTTTCAAATCATTGTGTTGTACACTTTAAACTTATAAATGTTATATGTCAATTATATCTCAATAAAACTGGGAAAAAAAAGAATACCTGCCGAAGAAATGGTAGCCAATAAGATCATTAATTAATTAAAAAGGAATCATATACAAAATGCTTTGTTTTTAGGTACAGTACCTTTCTTTTTTCCTCTTTAGCTTTGCATGCCTTATCTCCCTCCTCTGCTCCTTTCCATCCGCATGACTGCCATCCCACATACACACCACGCACACCCACACAGGTAACCATGTGAACTAGTACGTATCCTTCCTTACATTTCTCCACGCTCATAGCATCCTGTACAAACTTACACACGCGCATGCACACACACTCCCACACACACAGTTTTTAGCTTTGTTTTATAAAAATGAGGTCCTGTTAATACATGCTATTTTGCCTCTCATTTCCTTACTCAACAATATCTTGTGGAAATCCTTTAAAGTCAAGAACAACTCTAATATATTTTTTAAATGTCTGCACAATATTCCTTGGTGTGAATCTGTAGTAATTTACGCAGCCACTTTCTTGGTTATAGTTATTTACTTTGCTTCTAGTTTTTTATCACCTCAAAAAGCAACCCCATGCCTTTTGACCATCACTCCTTAACCACCCTCCCCCTCATCTTCCCAGGCCTAGGGAACCACCAGTTTGCTTTCTATCTCTGTAGATTTGCCTATTCCAGATAGTTATCTTAATGGAATCGTGTGATATGTGATCTTTTGTGACCAGCTTCTTTCACTTAACAATGTTTTCAACGTTTACCCATGTTGTAGCATTTGTTAGTAGTTTATTCCTTTTTATGGCCAAAAATATTTCTTTTATTAGTAGAAATAATCCTTTCATTAATAGACATTTAGGTTGTTTCAACTTTGGCTGTTACGAATAATGTTGTTATAAAAATTGGTTTGTAAGTTTTTGTGTAGACATGTTGTCATTTCTCTTGGGCCTGTACCTAGGAGTGGAATTGCTGGGTCGTATCACAACTGTGTTTAGCCATTTAAGGAGCTGCCAGACTCTTCCAAAGCGGCTGCACTATTTTACATTTCTACCAGCAGTGTATGAGGATTCTGATTTCTCCACATCCTCACTAACACTTGTTATTTTCTGTTTTGTTTTTGCTTGTTTTTTTTATAGCCATCCTAGTGGGTGAAGCGGTGTCTTGTTGTTTTGATTTTCATTTCCCGTTGCATCTTTTCATGTGCTTATTGGCCATTTGTATATATTCATTGGAGAAAGGTCTCTTCAGATCTTTTGCCCATTTTTAAAGTTAGGTTGTCTTTTTATTGTTGAGTTGTTAGAGTTATAAATAACTTAAATATAAATCCCTTAACAGATTATGATTTGCATATATTTCTTTTTACTTTCTTTTTTTTTGTGTTAGGAAGAACAGCCCTGTGCTAACATCTGCCAATCCTCCTCTTTTTTTTGGCTGAGGAAGACTGGCCCTGGGCTGACATCCGTGCCCATCTTCCTCCACTTTATATGGGACGCCGCCACAGCATGGCTTGCCAAGCGGTACGTCGGTACGTGCCCGGGATCCGAACCAGTGAACCCCAGGCCGCTGCAGCGGAGCACGTGCACTTAACCACTTGCACCACCAGGCCGGCCCCACTTTTTGCTTTCTTGATAATACACTTTTAAGCATAGACGTTTTTAATTTTGATGAAGTTCAGTGTATCTATTTTTTCTTTTGTTGCTTGTGCTTTTGGTGCCATGTCTAAGAATCTGTTGCCAAGTCTGAGGTTATGCAGATTTACCCCTCTGTTTTCTTCTAAGAGTTTTAACTTTTAGATGTAGGTCTTTGACTCACTTTGACGTAATTATTGTATATAATGTGAGGGAAAGGCCCAATTTCGTTCTTTTACGTGAGGATATCCAGTTGTCCCAGCACTATTTGCTGAAGAGACTACGTCTTGTAATTTTCACCACTGGAGAATGGATCCCCCGAGCTCCTTATGTTGTCATCCTGGAAGTGGAACTCTTGGTGTGGCTTTCTTGAACTGGTTATTGTTAGTAATATGGAAATATGATTACTGGATACCTCATCATAAAAAGCTTTTTAACAACAACAAAATTACATTTGACTTTTACTTAAAAGAAAGAGCTCCCCTAAAGTTTAAATGTGCTTTTCATTCAACACATGCCTTCTTTCAATAACTGCTTCCCAAAACATAGATTTCCTGCTGTTCAGTTACTTTGCCCCCAAGCATGTAGCCTTTCAAAAGAGACAAAGATTTTAAGTGGGACATGCCAGTAGGTGTTATATGGAATTGGTGACAGAGCCTTAGGACTATTTTGAAAATAGATTGAGTCCATCTTGTACAATTGCTTGTAGCCAGGTAATAGTGTTCCTTTCTTTTTAAGGATTCCGTCCCTCCTTTCATTCCAGTTACCTGGAGGGAAATTAAAAATCTTTTTACCTCAACTGGCTATTCAAAGCAGAAATATCAATAATGAATTTCTCTGTTGTTTTGACCTGAAATCCTGGGAAGAAAGAAACTTATTTCCTGTGTCTATGGGAAGTGAGGTTATACTTGAATGAAAATCATCACCCACATAGAGGATGATTTATGTGCATTTTGGAGTCAGCGGGCTCAGGTTTAAGATCTGATGTGGGGATGTTACTTGTTTGGTTCACAGTTTGTATTTTTCCTTCTCTTTTTTTATTACTGGCAGTTGATTGAATAGGAAACATTTTTGCTCCATTTTTAGAGAACTGCAAACGCACACACAGACACACACTTTAAGTAGGAAACCATCGCTGGACATGTGTATAATTCCAAGAAGATACAAATAAAAGTCTTGAAACTGGCAAACAACCATTGATGATTAAGCAGCTAGTAACTATGGGGGATTGGAATTTGCCAACTCAAAATATGTCTCTGCCTGAATGACATTTTGACCCCCACCCCCACTAACTGACCAAAGGAGTTTGGGATGGGAGGCCTGCCCCCAGAAAAGGCCATTACCATAGACATCTCCGGGTACCTGGGTGGGTTGTGCTAAGCCCATCGTTAGTTCTAGTTACCCTTTAGAGGATACATTTACATTTGTAAAGAAAATCTCCATTTGTAAAGGTATCTTCTTCCCATGAAGAAGGGAGAAATGGCCTTACCTAGAAACTTATCAGAATGGAAGGGAGGACTTAAATCTGCAGGATAAACTTACTCATTGTTAACTGTGCTGTTTGGACAATATGCTATCTGACTCCCACGAGGGACATCTCCCTGAAGCCTGGTAACCCTGGTATGGGTGTTTGAGCTGTTTTTTTTCAGAAACTGAACCCCTTGTCCACTTCCGGCTGGATTGAGACCACCAACCCATCACCTGGGCCCTTTTGATGGCAAGAGGTTGGAACTCCACCCTCAGGGCATGCTAATGCCGCCATTCTGTGAACGTGTGTCCTACCAAGACATGAAGCCTGACTACGCTTGCGCAGATCGTCAGTTACCTCATCTCTCCTCACCTCCAATCATTTCAGACCACCTTGCCTCCTTCCCCATAAATACCCCTGAGTCCCTATTTTTGGGGAGGTGGATTTGAGACTTATTCTCCCATTTTCCTCACTTGGTTGCCTTGTGATTAAACCCTCTCTCTCTGCAATCTCGTCGTCTCAGTGATTGGGCTTTCTGGGTAGTGGGCAAAAACGGACCTGGTGCAGTAACAGTCTGATTTTTTTTTCTCCTTACTTTTACCTTATACCCAGACTACCTTGAAGATAATTTTATATTGCTTCAGAATCCTTTAGGAGTCCACTTGTGCTGTTGACTGTCTATTTTATGATCAATTTCTTTATCTTCTCTTTGCTTTAAACAGGTTTATAAGTTCTTTTATTTTTATTTGTTTATTTATTTATTTTGTGAAGAAGATCAGCCCAGTGCTAACAACTGCCAATCCTCCTCTTTTTTTGCTGAGGAAGACTGGCCCTGGGCTAACATCCGTGCCCATCTTCCTCTACTTTATATGGGACGCCGCCACAGTATGGCTTGCCAAGCCGTGCTTCGATGCACGCCCGGGATCCAAACCGGCGAACCTGGGCCGCCGCAGTGGAGCATGCACGCTTAACCGCTTGCGCCACCAGGCCGGCCCCTCTTATATTTTTTTTAAAGCTTACAGTTGAATCTATGCCTTGATCAAGCCCTATTATTGATATCTTTTTTTATTGCCCTTTGGCCCAGTTTCCCATCTGTCGTTTCCTGATATTGTTTCAAA
This sequence comes from Diceros bicornis minor, assembly GCF_020826845.1. Classification (NCBI taxonomy): domain Eukaryota; kingdom Metazoa; phylum Chordata; class Mammalia; order Perissodactyla; family Rhinocerotidae; genus Diceros; species Diceros bicornis. Next base: position 34,064,239 of record NC_080743.1, read on the forward strand.
ATTCTTATCGTTCCACTTGACAAAACAACAAATCAAACTACTTTAGAAAAAAGTGAATTGATAGGCTTATGTGGGAGATCAAAATCTGGCCATCTTGAAATATATCTCTTTACCTTGATTATTTTCTCTGCTGGACATTTGACCTCCCTCCTAATTGCCTAAAGGAATTTAACTCAGGGTATGGACAGACTGGCAGGGTCCTCGCTAAGCCCATTCTTTTCAAAGTTCTGTTTATCAAATATTTACGTTTGTAAAGGTATCTCCCTCTGTGTAGTGAGAAGAGAGGGGGATGATGTTATCTGTGGAAATTCTTATCAGTACAGAAAGAGAGGACTTAAATCTACATACTCTTGATTACTGTGATTTCTCTCTCTCCAGCCGCATACTCTATAGGTGGCCCTGCAAAGAATTGTCTGACAAACATTTACATTTCCCTCTCTGTGTAAATTGTCTTCTTCCCCTCTGAAATCCCAAACTCCCACCCCCAACATCCTCGTTTGTCTTTATCTGAAGATAGTATTTAAGACCAGAATCTCTGCCATTGTGTTGAGAAACTCAGTGTCCCTGGTTTCTCCCATGTGTACATGTTATTAAACTTGGTATTATTTTCTCCTGCTAACCTGTCTTTTAATTATTTGGCAAGCCATAAGAACCTTAAGGGAAAGGGTGGAGGGGGATTTTCCCTCTTCCCTGACACTTATATAACCAAAAAGGAAAAAGGTATATTTGGGCATAACTGGTCCTGAACAGGTGTATTTCTCTTTCTGTCTTTATTTCCTACTTCTCTCAAAGTAGGGGGGAAGTACTTTCTTTTAACCAGGGACCATTAGCAGAGTCTGGAGATATTTTTGGATGCCACACTATGGGAGCAGGGTACTACTGGCATCTGGTTGATAGAGGCCAGGGATGCTGCTAAATATCCAACAGTGAACACGAAAGCCCCCCAGAACATAGAATTATCTGACCCCAAAATCCCAAGACTGCTGAGATTGAGACATTCTGGGCTAGATAATATCTACTGGCTCACAAGTTCCCAGCTTTGCTACTGGAAAGGAAAGACCTCTTCCCTTCCAGCTTCAATTCAGTTGAAAATCCGCAGGGAAGAACTGGCTTGGGATACAGTCAACCCCTCCCTCTTCCCCTCTTCCCTGCCCAAAACCAATCTTTGTGGCTAGGAGCCCACAGTGCTATTATCAACACAGCCTAGGTCAGATTCCCACTTTTATACAAATTACAGCAGACAGGGAGGTTCTGTCCAAAAGAAGATGGCAGCTTTCATTCAGACCACATGTTAGATGTTCACCCTCCAAAAAAGAGGGCTACTTTATGCAAAAGAAAGAAGAATATTGGGGAAGACAGAGTAATACATTATGTCCACACTCTAACTTAAAAATGAACGTACGTTTTTATTTATTTAGAATTTTATAAGTTCTATACATTTATGTAATTGACCATATTCTTCAACAAGAAAGGACTAATGTAAAAATAGCTCTTCAAAGAACATGGGTTAGGGATTGCAAGTATAAATAAACCATTAGTTCAGCACATATAATTACATAAGGAGTCAATCATAATTTTATTGGCTAAGAAATAGCACAAGACTGTGAAATGAGTCATTAATGCACTCATCTGTATTGAAAATACAGCCTTTACGTTAGATTTGATTGAGCCCAGTGTATAAAATATATTCTTATGCTGAAATACTGCATTGAGATTCCATCAAAGCACACACGTGAAGAAGATACTGAATGACAAAGCTGTGATCCTTTCTTTTACAAATATGTTCAACTACATGATTATCTTAATGTGAATGGAGTGATGAGAGACTGCTACACCCAATTTCACTGAAGATTAAGTTCCATATTTTCACTGTTGCATGAAGATTTGAAAGTTAAGAATAATGAAATTAGTCTATTATGTGGAGATTTCCAGGTCTCTTAAGCCAGGTTAGTACCTGAAACATGGCATTTAAGCAGCTTTAATGTAAATTTAAATGACTACACCCATAATTGATCTTATAATTAATCCATCTGCTCATGGACTCCCCTACCATGTTACGTTTTGACCCCGCGTGGCATTGCACCTCTTAATTCTGGCAACCTGTGACAGAGAATGGACTTTTGTTCATTTGAAAAACAGCTTATTTTATTCATAATATCTCAAGTGGAACTTTCGCATGTGTACAGTACCTAAAAGACACTTTCACAGCTATCGCAGTGGTATTGTGCCCATTTGTTGCCCTCTCTACAGGTATTTTACAAAGAATTTAATTTGCTCTTTTATTTTATGTTGCTTTGCTTTTAAGTAGGATTAGTCCTTTTTTCTTTCTTATCTGAAAAATGAAAAGAACAAATCATGAATTTCTTGCAATTGCAGAGTGACTAGAGCTACCTAATAGGCATGCTCTGACTTCCTCGTTTTCTGTCCCCGACACCATATTTTGCCAGGCCTCTGAGGTTTAACCTCTTCGCAACTGTTTTCGTTTCTGTCATCTCACAGATCTACTTAGTCTGAACATCTAGAATCATGCCATTTGACAACCAGATCTTCATATTATCTCCATCAACCTTTGTCATATGAGAAAAGCAAAGCTTGAAGGGGCATAATGACTTAGTTGATTGCCCTCTCCCTTCCAACTCTCCTTTCATTCTCGCACTAGCAGAAAATCAGGTCTTTGTCACCTCATCCCTGGATTTCAGCAGTGACTTCCTGCAATATTTCACTCCCTTGCAGGCTATCTCCCAGTAATCTCCAAACCGAAATTTTGGGACTCATTTCATCCTGGCAGAGTTTTCTTTGGTCCACATTAAAATGCGAAAGTTAGGGACAATGTACTATAGTTTTCATACAGCGAAACTTACTTGTATTTATGAGTTGTTTTAAAATCATGTTCTATTTAAAGTCCTTTTTAAAGTCATGAATATGCCTCTTGTTTTATGAAAATGATATGGTAATGATAATTGCAATGTGCTTACTTGGTAAAATAAAAATATAGCAATCTGTGATCATTAATTTTATGTGTCAACTTGACTGGGCCGTAAAGTGCCCGGATATTTGATCAAACACTACTCTGGGTTTTTCTATGAGAGTGTTTTTGGATGACATTAACATTTAAATCCATAGACTGAGTAAAGCAGATTGCCCTCCTTGTTGTGAGTGGGTCTCATTTAATCAGTTGAAGGCCTGAATAGAGCAAAAAGGCTAAGAGAGGAACTCCTGCTGCCTAGCTGCCTTTGAACTGGGACATTGGCTTTTTTCCTGTCTTTGGACTCGAACTGAAACATCAGCTCCTCCTGGGTCCCCAACATGCCAACTACAGATCTTGGGACTTGTCAGCCTCCATAACTGTGGAAGTGAGCCTGCTGGCCGGCACACTGGAACTACACCATTGGCTCTCCTGCCTCTCCAGTTGCTGACTGCTGGTCTTGGGACTGGTCAGCCTCCATAATTGTATGAGCCAATTCCTTATAACGTATATACAGACACAAACATACACATGCACGCACACATTTTATTGGTTCTGTTTCTCTGGAGAGCCCTGACTAACGGACCATCATTTTGTCTTCCCACATTTCTTTTGAAATTACACTGGTTGGTGAAATCTAAAGGTCCAGAATCCATGCTGTGCTCCACCCTGCTTAATCTGATTCTATTGCTGTAAAGCTATTGTTTCTGCCTTAAGCCCATCAGGGCCTAACTTTTGAAACTCAGAGTTTTCTGCTTGCTGACTGTATAATCTCACTTTTCTGGCCATCAGTGCCTCTAAAGTCTAATGAATTTGGGAAGAGACTAAAGGGTACAAGGAGAAAGGAAACATTTCTGTTGTTATTTCAATATATTGTTCCAATGTGTGATTAATTATTTTAAAAGAAAAGGTATATCCTTTTCAGATACTCTAAACCTATTAAAGCATATATTGAGTGCAATTTTAAGAAATCGTTAATCGTATCTATCAGTTAAGTCCCTTTTATGTGCCAGCCAAGCTGGGCTGTGATTTCCGTACATTTTCTCATTTAAACTTCCCACCAATCTAGAAGCAGACGTACAATTATCTCTATTGTTCGTGAGGAAACTGGATCTTAGAAAATTTAAATTATTTATTATGGTCAAATTAGAAAATAATGGAGCAAGGATAACCCAGGTCTCTTCCTAACCTCCATGTTTCCTATACTACTGCTTCTCAAACTTGAACTTGCATTAGAATTACCTGAGGATCTTGTTCAGATGCAGATTCTAATTCAGTAGGTCTGAATGGGGCCTGACATTCTGCATTTCTAACGTGCTCCGGGAGTGCTGATGCTTCCAGTGCAAAGACTACATTTTGAATGGCCAGGTGATATCGTTACTGGGAAGGCACACCCTGTGTGAATATATTAAATGATGTGTATAAAACCCTCAGTAGACTTGAGCCTTAGGGTCACACGTTGGTTCATGTTCTGGCTCTATCACTTATAGTTCTGTGACCTTAAGGAGAATAACTTAATTTTCTTTACCTGTTGTATAAAAAGATTAATAGTAGTACCTAATTAATATAGTGCTGCATAAAATAATGTATGTAAAGGTCTATATCTATTAAGGGCACAGGTTAAACATAAAAAATAAAAGCAGGATCTTAGGAAGATATAACTATTTTCCCAGAGAGACCTACCTTGCAGCATAGATTTCTTCCTAAATGGGAAAATCCATTTGATTGCTACAAAATCTGAAATAGTAACATGCAGCTCTTAGGCACTGATAAACTCATAGGTATTATACAGATCAAGAAAGCTTTCCCAATTTCTAGCTTTTTTTAACCAGATGTAGGGTTACAGCAATGTGAACCATAAGCAGCCTAAATTCAGAGAGAAATGAAAGTTAACTGAAAACCGATTCTTTCTGGCAACACAATTCTGACATCTAGCTTATAAATATAGAAATAATGTTCCTGTGTGTTTAATAACGGCTTTGGGTAAGCTCTTAGATCATTAGAGGTAGAATTAAATTCTGAGCATACTGTAAAAAACAAAAAAAAGGCATTTTAGCATTTAAAATTCTGAGCATGTTGGTTAAGTATTCTAGGCCCCAATTTCCCATCTGTGAAAAGGGGGAATTAATGTGCCAGATCTACATTGCTGGGAAGTACAAGAATAAATTATACCCAGCTGACTTTCACTACTTACTTTGAGTAAAGAAAAAAGTATTCAATTCTCCATCAGCTTGCCTTTGTTACTCCCCCAATACTTGAAACTTCTAGTCCATCTATGAATTTAGGATATGCTGAGATAAGGCAAACTAACCGTCGTAGTTACGAAGGTATACTATAGTAAGAAAGGTTCAGGATGTGATCACATATGTGAATATAGATAGATACAAGTACATACTTAAGTTCATATTTATGAACATATGTGTGTGTGTGTGTGTGTGTACATGTGTGGTGTGTGAATGTGTGTGGTAATTAGTGAAAGACATATGAATTAAAAATCACTGGAGCAGGAAGTCAACTGCATGCATACTATTGCTTATCTTCATCCTTTCTTTTCATGTATTGCCATTCCCCCATTTGAAGATGCATTTATGTTCATGTTCATAAGGTTATTGAGCAATGAGATACTTTAAAATGGGACAGCTATTTGTATGTTTGCCATCAGTTTGGCTAGTGTAATTCTTTAAGACTATAATTACACGGGGTCAAAAAAGGAAAAAAATGAACTTCCACAATTTCTGTTTATATTACTTTAATGTAAGTCATGGGGATTGAAGAGATTGTTTGTATTTTTTATTCTAAAACATGACAGGGTAATCTTTTGGTAAGATCAGAAGAACAATGCTTTCTCATTTTAAAGGAAATCATCTCAGAACACGCAATTTAAATAGCTAATCAAAGCTGGTTAAATGAGGCATTTGATAATTATGCATAAAAAATTTTCTCTTCCTACTTGAAGTATTATGATTACTGATTTTAAGATTAAAATTATTATTGCTTTTAAGTGGTTTATTTGAACAATCTTAGATTCGAAAGCATTCTTTTGAAACACTTCTCATTCAAATATTATCATCCATGCATCCACTCATTCAGTGATTCACCAATTCCACAAATATTCCACTGCTAATAGGCTCTAGACACCATCATCTGTGCTGCTGTAAACAGTAATGGTAAGTAAAATAAACATAACCTGCCTTCCGTAAGCTAAAAGTCTAATGAGGAGACAGACATTATACAATATATAAATAAATCTCAATTAACAAATGTATTAGTCTCTAGGGCTGCCACAGTAAAGTATCAAAAACTTGATACTTGAAGCAACATAAATTTGTTGTTACAGCACTGGAATCTAGAAGTGTGAAATCAAAGTGTCCACAGGGCCATCTTCTCCTGATGGCTCTAGGCGAGAATCCCTCCTTGCCTCTTCTAGCTTCTGGTGTTTGCTGGCAATCCTTGGTGTGTCTTGGATTGCGGCTGCATCACCCCAGTCACAGGGCTATCTTCTCCCTGTGTCTCTTCACATTGTCTCCCCTCATGGGTGTCTCTGTGTCCAAATTTCCCCTTTTCATAAGAACACTAGTCATAACGGATTAGGCCCTACTCTAATAACCTCCTTTTCACTTTACTTCTATAAAGACCCTGTTTTGAAATAAGGGTACTTATTTCTGAGGTACTAAGAGTTAAGACTTCAACATATATCTTCTTTGGGGGGACATAATTCAAGCCATAACAATGCATAATTGCAAATTGTGACAAGTGCTATGACGTAGTCAGACTACTAACATACAGAATAACATGGAGCATCTATTCTAAATTGAGTAGACAAGGAAGGGCTACCTAACCAAACAGGCAAAGGGGAGTAGATTGGGGCTGAGTGGAACAGCACATGCAAAGGTCCTAGGGTGGGGAAAAGCTTGATGCACGGGAAGAAATGAAAGAAAACTGCATGCATGCTATTGGTGTCTGGAGTGTAGTGAATGAGAAGGAAGGGGTTCCAAGATAAGTTGTTTAGCCTTATTAGAATTTTTCTTTTTTAAGAATTATGAGCAATTACCAGAACTAGACTGAGATTAGATAGTATGAATTTATAAGGGATGCGATCAGTATGGTTTTATGACTTCTTGATAGTAAGTAGAAAAGGTGGGGACACTGGAGGATATTAGCAAGTGAGGAACAGCAGAGGAACAGAGAGAAGGAAAGGCTAAAATATAAATAAGAACATCAGTGGAATTGCTAACAACTCGAGGGAATAGGCTGCAAACTGTTAAAACCAGTGTTGATATTCAGGGTGGTTTAAACTAGTACAGCCATACTGGTCATTAAAATATTTAAATACTTTGATAAAAATTGGTAAATAGCCACTGCCATAGGCCTCCGCTCCAATCACCTTGCTCGTCCCTTTCCTGGAAACTTCCCTAGACTGCCTTCAAATTTCAGAAATGAAAGTGTTAACTCAAGAGACAGCTGGGGCCTGGAAGCTCCCTGCACTAGCTCTGTAGCTTGCTGTTCTCTTTTCTGATTAAGGTCCACCCTTAATGTCCTGGACATATCATAGTAAGAAACGGTCAAGTATGATACACACATGACATGACATAAACAGAGAGACATATTTATGTGTATATGCATGTATAGGTGTACAACAATATGTATATGTAAATGTTTATACACACATATATTTGTGAAAATTAATTAACTAACAGAATAAGCTTAAAAGTTAATTATTTTATATACCTGTTTTAGCCATAATCTCTGAAATCTTAACCATCAACTGAAACTCAAATGCGTTGGCTGATGGGGAATTTGGAGAACCTGCAGACAGAGATGTAGCTGGGGAAATAAACTCTGCAGCAGAAAATCCAGCAATCACCAAGTTGGCCTTGATTCAGGCTGGTATCCACATCCAAATTGGTCCCATTCCACTGAGGAAGTATTAGAAGTGGGGGGCTGCAGGCAGAGGCAGTGCCCAATGTCCAGAGAAATAACGGCATGCCAATTCCAGGAGAGCAGCTGAAGTATGAGGGACGGGATCCCCTACACGCGGGAGACACTGACCTCAGTTGGATTCAGGACATGTTCCGATGTAAGTGGAGGCATGGAAGGCTAACACTGGCAAAGTAAGTAGGATGCATTTGCCTATAATGGATGGGAAACTGACCCTAGCTGCTTTAAACAGAGAGGAAATGTATCCCCACTCAACTAGAAGGTCCAGAAGGGGAGGGCTTTAGGATCAGCTTAATCAGATCCCCCTGCCTCCGCCTCTCTGCAGCCCCCTTGTCCGTGAGTACTTTTCTTGCTGGCCTTTCCTCTGCTTGTTTTCCTCATAGCATGAAAATGATGGCTTTTGGTTTCATACCCACATACACAGTATCCAGAGGAAGCTAGAAGCTGTCCTCCAATGGTTATCTATTTTTAAGAGTAGGAAAACTCTTTCCCAGAATACCCAACAAACTTCTCCTTGTGTCTCATTTCTCCAAGTTGGAATTTATGCCCAGCTTGAACCAATCCCCGTGACTGTTTAGTTGTGCAACAATTGGCCTAGGCCTGAGTTTCTGAACTAATCCCAAGCATGAGAATGACATCACTCTTAATGCCATTTAGCCCACTTCTGGATTTTTATTTTTTATTATTTAGAAGTGGACCACTTAATTAGATCTTCTCTCAATTTTTTTTTTGAAAGCAAAGAATTAGGAAAGGATTTTACGGCTTAGTATTTACAGTGTGTCAGATAGGGACAGAGACTCCAAGACAAAATTAGAAATGTCAAAGACTTATCTAGGATATACCTCTAAGAGATAAAGGGGAGAGGAGCAGAGAAAGGCTTCAGGCTGCAATGGAGATCTGAACCTAAGAGAGAAGAGGTGGAAGGCAAGCAAACTGGGTTTGAAGGGCCTCAGGATATAGCATAGCCCTGAGAAAGTCTTAGACCAGGAAGGAGCCCCAGAGCAAAGGTAACTGTTAGAAGAGTCCTGTGTTGGCAGAAATGGCCCGGCTCTAGTCCCTCTGCCAGGCTCAGTGACTGGCTGTGAGCAGCCCTGCAAAGCATGACCTCCCTGTGAACATCACAGCGGATCCAAAGATGTGGCAGCTGGAGGCTGCCTGCTGACTACACTTCTCACAGCAGGTTTTCTCTTGGAAGGAGATCTACACGGCATACTTAGCTGCCTTCTAAGTGGCTGTCACACAGAATCTTTATTTTTCAGTTTCTGGAAAGTATAGAAAATAGATTTTACCAAAACTTATTCCATGACAATAATTCTTTTACTTTTTCCCTTAGAGGCACCTTGTTAAACAGAAAAGTTTGGGAAAATTTAAATATTGCTAATTTTAATAAAACTTTGCCATTACAATAAGCTTTGAGAAAGTACTTTAATCTTATGTATTTTAAATATATTTTGGTCAACACTTTGGAGTTACAGACTTAGCTCATTCAGTTTATGGAAAATGTCTACTGTATAACCTCATTGGCAAAGCCAGCCCTCATTGTCAAATCAGTCAGACATTCTGTAAGAAAATCTGTCTCTATTTTTCAATTCAAATAAACATATAAATTCATATTTTCATGACAGTCATCTCCCTTCTGAATTCCAAGATAGTTACATAGAGAGAAAAGTGATAGATGGGAGGATGGGTGCATAGATAGATGAGTAGATCAGCCTTGCTACTAGTTTGTCATTTGGATAAAATAAAGCATCACAACTTTCAGCATTTCTTATAACAGACTCTTTGCTTTGCTATCATGAGACGCAGTTACTAGAGCGATGTATTCTCTCATTGTCTTCTGGAGTTGGAGGTCATTAAATAAAAATTAAATAATCCTGCCTCAGCCCAAATTCTGAATCTCCCAGCATTGACAAGAATATGGCATTTTAAATTATGCAAACACACACACACACACACACACACACACACAGAGACTACGTGTATATATATTTATTGTTTCTTTGCTTAGTGATCACTGGATTTGTACCCCTAGGCAATTGGCTATAGTAAAATTCCAGTTGTGTAAAAGATATGCCTCTCTTTCGTAAAGTGGGAGAAGCTCTACTGTAAAAGGGAAGGTGAGAAAAAACATTGGGCGTGACTTCTAGAAAACAGGGACATTCTCAAGCAATTTTACAGAAAAGAGGACGTCTAGGAGTTAAGTATTTAGAAATTGATTACTAACAAGACTGCTCATGCCAGATTACATCTTGGAAGATTTTCTTCTGTAGCCCCAGGCCAGTCTGAAGACTGCCGGTCTATATGAACTTCCATGATTTTCTCCCTGCCCGATCTAAGTTCCAATCACATGGACTTGCTTGGCATTCTCCAAACACTTGGTACACGTTCATGCCCCTGCAATTTTGCTCACGTTTTTCTTTCTACTAATGAGTTCTTCCCTCCTGCCTTTCAAAATCCTTGATGAATTTTCCTATGATCTCCAAAAGTCACTCTTTCCTTTCCTCTTCCCATGGCACTTACAGCTAGGTTTGTTTATTTATTTATTTATTTCCCAGCTTTATTGAGGAAATAAAACTATAAGATATTTAAAGTGTACATGATGATTTGATACATGTATACCTTTGAAAGGATTACCTCCATCAAGTTAATTAACGCATATATCACCTCACATATTTACCTTTTTTTTTTTTCTGGTGAGAACATTTAAGTTCTACTCTCTTAGTAAATTTTAATCATACAACATAATGTTATCAACTATAGTAAATTTTAATCATACAACATAATGTTATCAGCTATAGTCACCATGTTTTACATTATATCCTCAGACCTTATTCTTATAACTGAAAGTATGTACCCTTTTATCAACCTCTCCCTATTTCCCCCACCCTCTAGCCCCTGGCAATCACTTTCTACTCTCTGTTTCTATGAGCTTGGGTTTTTGGATTCCACATATAAGTGATATCACACACTATTTGTCTTTCTCTGGCGTATTTCACTTAGCATAATGTCCTCAAGGTCCATCCATGTTGCAAATGGCAGGATTTCCTTCTTATTTAATGCTGAATAATATTCTATTGTACACCAGTCATCCACTGATGGACACTTAGGTTGTTTCCATACCTTGGCTATTGTGAATAATGCTGCAAAGAACATGCGAGTGCAGATATCTCTTCGAGATGGTGATTTCATTTCCTTGGGATATATACCCAGAAATTGGATTGCGGGATCATATGGTAGTTCTATTTTTAATTTTTTGAGGAAACTCCATACTGTTTTCCATAGTGGCTGTACCAGTTTACATTCCCACCAATGGTGCACAAGTGCTCCCTTTTCTCCGCATCCTCCCCAGCATTTGCTATCTCTCATATTTTTGATTAGGCATCCTAACAGGTGTGAGGTGATATCAAATTGTGGTTTTGATTTACATTTCCCTGATGATTAGTAATGTTGAGCATCTTTTCATGTTCCCCTTGACCATTTTTATGTCTTCTTTGGAAAATGTCTATTCAGGTCCTTTACCCATTTTTAAATTGGATTTTTTTTTGCTATTGAAAAAATAGCATTTTCTTGCTTATTCATCTTATAACTGAACGTTTGTACCCTTTTACCAACCTCTCCCTATTTCCCCCACCCCCCCCCCCCGCCCTTGGCAACCATGTTCTACTCTCTGTTTCTATGAGCTCAGTTTTTTTAGATTCATTTTGTTGATGGTTTCCTTTGTTGTGCAGAAGCTTTTTAGTTTTTATGTAATCCCACTTGTTTATTTTTGCTTTTGTTGCCTTTGCTTTTGATGTCGGATCCAAAAGGTCCTTGCCAAGACCAGTGTCAAAGAACTTACCCCCTATGGTTTTTTTCCTGGGATTTTTACTGTTTCAGGTCTTACCTTCATGTCTTTAATCCATTTTGAGTTGGTTTTTGTTTATGGTGTTAGATAGGGGTCCAGTTTCATTCTTTTGCATGTGGCTGTCTAGTGTTCCCAACACCGTTTGTTGAAGAGACTATCCTTTCCTCATTGTATATTCTTGGCTCATTGTAAGAAATTAATTGGCCATATATGCATGGGTTTAAAGGTTTGTTTATTATCTCATGTCCCACTGTTCCTGAAGTATGCTTGTCTACCTCAGCCTGTGAATAAATACAGTCATAGTAATAATAATTATTTTCTAGCTCTCTGCCTCATATTCTCAGCCTCAAACTGTGCTAGTTCAAAGCGATAAGAGAAAATATTGGGATTCTGTGCATAAAAAACTGAAAAAGAGTTACGTTTGAATCAGAAGCTGGGAGATTAAGAATTTGTTGCTATAGCACAGATTAGAGATTACTGAGATCTTAACTAAAGCAGTGGCAGAGGGGATTTGAAAAGAGTTGCTAAAATGTTAGAAAAAAACAGAATTTTGTTTTGAAAGCTAACGGAGGACAGAGTTTTGGAATAAACAACAAACAAAATAAATTGAATTGCTTCAGAGCCAACATAGAGGAAATGGACCTATTGAACTTGGCAATTAGGAAATCAATGCTAACCATAATAAATAGTTTTGCTTATAACTCAAGGGCCAGAATGTACCACAACTCAATGGCTGGCCCCATACCATACCTAGCTTCAAGGAAGAGTAGAGAATGTAATATTTGTTTCTCTACACAGCTGCCACAGAATAAAATCAGAATTCTATTACTAAGAAAAAGGGAAGGCTAGATATGGGATGGATAACTAGCAGTATCTGCAGTTCACTCTTGAAGGATTTAGATTTTCTTTCTCCATTGTTTTTTCTAAATTATCTTTGTAGTCACTTAATTTTGCTTTGTGAAATTCTTTATTATAAACTATGAATATTCCTTAGAGTAACATCACAGTAACTCACCTTTTTAGCTTGCCTCCTTCCTCTTTTCTCCTGTATTTTCTTCCTTTCTTACACTCATTTTTTTCTTGAGGTTTCACACTTCTGTATATTTCTGTCATATTGGAATGCATCCCACCCTAAGGAATTCAGATTCTCACATTTTAAGGAAGGAAGAATTATACTAAAATCAATATGTTTTTGGAGAGAAAACTTTTTTGTTTAATTATTATATCACAAAAACCTAAAAAGCTCAAGATGGCTTGATGGCATAATTTGCATTCTTCAGTAAACTTTAAAGGGCTAAAATGGAAAATGCAAGCCAAAAACCTATAATTATCCACTTCTAAACTTAAAGATCAAAAATACATAATAGCTGCATTTTCTTTCCTTTTTTTTTCTTGAAGTTCTTATGCTGATCTTTTCTATCTAACAGGTGAGATTAGTTGTTCCTTTAAAAATATGTGATGAAAATCATGAAGAATTCCATTTAGGAGATCACTATTTTTTCTCCTCTAAGGCAAGTCTGTAAATACTAGAAGATTTTTTTGGTAAGTAACTCCTTTTAGAGAAAAGAGTTCACAAAATTCTGCTGTAACAAGTGAACATTATAATCTTTTCTTCTAAGGAGCATAAAGTATCATATAGGCATGACATAGAATCCTAGAAGCTGTAAGGGACTATGGAGATAAGTAACTTAGTAAGTCAGTCCCTGAGTTTACAAAGAAATGGTGAGCCAGGGTCTCGGCCAGGACCAGTCTTACAGCTTGTGACCTATACAGTCATGTGGGATCCTGTGCTCAGAAGGGCCCAATGCTTGGTCTAATGTCCTGCTGTTGCCATCTTTGAAGTCCTAATAATTTTTGAACAAGGGGCCTCACATTTTCATGTTGCACTGGGCCCCACAAATTATGTAGTGGGTCCTGATCTCAGTTATTTGAAAACAGAGGCAGAGTTAGAGCTGTTCATTTCCTCTCTCCTCTCATTTCCTGAGTTAAATATTGTTTTAAGTGAATCTCCTTTCTTCCTTTCAATAACTTCCTTCCTAACATACAGTGTCTTGCTACCTTTGTTACACATAATGTACAAGCATCAAATGCCGCCTTCCTTAGTCACATAAAGTTGACTGGCTTGTGTTAGCAAAGAAGAGCCCAGGTGCTTTCCTTACAGTTCTCTGGCTATATATAGGAGCACTCTGCTTTGGCATCTTTAGTTCTTGTTCATCAGCACAAGTTCAGTGCAAAATACTCATCCAAAAAAAATGCTTTTAAAATTGAGGATAGCTAGTCTTACAGTAAGTAAGAAACAGGGTTTTTTTTTAAAAGTAAAAATAAAATACAATAAAAATCCTTAATATTTTTTTATAATTTTTAAAGCCATTTTTACTTATCATCTTGATCCACCTATATGAGGCAGGGGAGGAGAAGCTCAATAATAAATCAAAGGTCTCCAGTATCTGGGAAATATATGTATTTATAGATTTACATGTATATAATATATATAATAATTTAGGGAGGGGTAATACCTAATTTATTTTTTCTGATATAAATTTTCCCTCTTTGCCATTTGGTGTTGACCATTTTTTACATTTTACATTCTGAGTGAAGATGCTTCTCTTCTTCACTTTAGCTGCTCTCTGCCCATTTTGAGTAAATTACAGCCCCAACTTTATTAAGCTGAAGCATTTCCTAAGGAAACATTTACCAAATCTTCTAAATAGAACCCTTTCCTCAGAAGGAACAAATGTGTGAAGTTGCCTGACCTAAGTTGAGGAGAATACCCATCACCCTGCTCCTGAGATGCTTCAGACAGACCTTGGCATTCTGTGCTCACTTTTTACGTTGTTGTCTGGCAGATTAACCTCTGTCTCAGCACATGGGCCAGCTTGGGCTACTAAGTCACTGGCAGTTTTCAAAATTTTCCTCATAAAGTAAAAAATTTCTCAAGAATGTTCTCACATATTTATGTCACTCAAGAAATAAATGCCCCATTTTCTTTTTCCTCTTTAAACTTAGAGCAATTATTTCCCTCTAAGGAAGGGCTGGTATAGCCTAGATATTAACTTGTTTGACAATCCTTGAAGAGACTGATCAAGAAATTTCTCACCGATTATAAATTATTGACCGCCTAGTGTGCTGAATATGGTCAAAGCCACAGGAATACTTAACATCTAGTTATGCAGGTAAGAGAACCAGGTGTTTCTCTTAACAGGTGGTTAAGAGCGAGGGCTCTGAGGTTCAGATCTGATTTTGAATCAGTCATTTATTATCTGTGTGACCTTGGGCATATTTACTAACTTCTCTGAACCTCAGCATTTTTTTTTCTTTCTTTTCTATAAGAATAATGTATTCGTTTTCTAGGGCTGCAATAACAAAATACCATAGACTGGTTGTTTAAACAATAGAAATTTATTTTTTCACAGTGGAGACTAGAAACCTAAGATCAAGGTGACATCAGGTTTGGTTTCTTTTGAGGTCTCTCTCCTTTGTTTGCAGTTGGCCACTTTCTTGCTGTGTCCTCACATAGTCACCTGTGCCTTATCATCTTGAAGCAGCCGGTTTGATAGAAAGGTGGAATTGCCTTTGAAGACTCAGTTACAGCACAAGCTAGGTGACAATAACTTGCAGGGCTGGGGAAGGTTCTCCAGAGGCTGTATATGCTCTAAATCAGCGTCCAATGTAAGATACTATTTCATCCATAGCCCAGATTCAAGGCTCAGGAATTAAGTGGAGAAATGGGAATGGTGCCACCCACTATTACTGCTAGTGACCCACTAGCAAAATTTTTGCTTCCTAGTCCCATAACTTTATGTTCTGCTGGCTTAGAGGTCTTAGTTCCAAAGGGAGGAATATTTTCACCAGGAGACACAACAATGATGCCACTGAATTGGAAGTTAAGACAGCTGCCTGACCATTTTGGACTCCCCTTGCCTCTGAATCAACAGGCAAAAACCAGACTTACTGTGCTGGCTGGGATGATTGATCTCGACTGTCAAGGAGAAACTGGACTGCTACTCCACAACAGAGGTAAGGAAGAATATGTTTGGAATACAGGAGATCCCTTAGGGGCATCTTAGCATTGCCATGCCCTGTGATTAAGGTTAGTGGAAAACTATGACAATCCAATCCAGGAAGGACTCCTAAGGCCCCAGACCCTTCAGGAATGAAGGTGTAGGTCACTCTACCAGGTGAAGAACCAGCTGAGGTGCTTTCTGAAGGCAAAGGGAATACAGAAAGGGTAATAGAAGAAGGTAGTTATAAATACCAGCTACAACCACAACCATGTGACCAGTTACCAAAACGAGGACTGTCATTGTCATGAGTATTTCTTCTTTATTTTGTTATGAATATGTTTGTGTGTATGTGTGTATAAAGCAAACATCTTTGTCTTCTTCCCTCTTATCCCCTTATCATGTAACATAAGATATATTAAATTTGAATCATAGAATTTAAATATTTTTAACTTTACATCATGGTATTTAAGTTACAAAATATCAAGAAAATGAGTAAACATTATCCAAGGACTTTGCATCCTCTTCTGGGGAAAGGATTAGTGTGTTTTCAGTGGTACACAGGATAGTTGTATCATGTCAGACACAAGTAGGTCCTGGTTATTGTCTTTATTTGGAGAGTAAGTGTGGTTTAAGGAGATGCACGTGGGTGCCAAGTAGACAAGGGGTGGACTTGTGATGGTTAATTTTGCGTCAACTTGGCTGCATCACAGTGTGCAAATATTTGGTCAAATGTTATTCTGGATATTTCTGTGAGGTGTTTTTGGGTGAGATTTACATTTAAATTAGTGGACTTTGAGGAAAGAAGATTGTCCTACATAATGAAGACTTGAACAGAACAAAAGGCTGACCTCTCTCCCAGCAAGAGGAAATTTTAACAATAGACTGCCTTTGGACTTCATCTGCAACATTGGCTCTCTCCAAAGTTTCCAGCCTGAGGGCCTCTGGACTTGAACTGTGATATCAGCTTCAGATCTGTAACATCAAGTCTCCAGCCTGCTGGCCTACCCTTCAGAGTTTGGACTTGGCAGTCTCCATAATCATGTGAGCCAATTCTTTGAAATAAAGCTCTCTCTTTATACATATGTATACACATCCTGTTGGTTCTGTTTCTCTGGAGAACCCAGACTAACAGATAATTTCTTGATCTGTATGTTATCTGTGTTCTAATCTCCTCTTCTTATAAAGACACCAGTCACATTGGATTAGGGTCCACGCATATGATGTCATTTTACCTTAATTACCTCTTTAAAGGCCTTATCTCCAAATGCAGTTACATTTTGAGGTATGGGGGTTAGGACTTCCACCTACGAATTTTGAAGGGGACACAATTCAGCCCATAACAAATAGCATAATAACAATGCCTCAAAGAATTCTCCTGAGGTGAAGATTAAATAAGTTAATATATGTCAATACTAAGCACAATGCCTGTCACATAGCAACAGGAACATAACCACTGGATTTTTTTTTCACTAATAACCTCTCTGAGTTCACTAAAATTTCTAAGAAAAACTTAATTTACATGGCCAATGAGTGTTAGAATTATGGTTTTGCACACCTCAATTTTTCCTGGGTTATATTAACAGAGTAAACTTAGGCACCACTCTTCTAGGCAATTCCATAGCAGTAATGTGTACTGGTGGACATTTTTGCAAACTATTCTCAAAATGTGTCTCAAGAAGCCCAGAATTAGGCAGAGCATTTTGGGGGTTGTGAAACTAAGAAAGTCCAAACTAATTTATTCTTAACACGTGTACAGATTTTTAAATAAACGAAACCAACCAATTGAGTCATTTATTTAAGAAATACTTATCTTCTTATTGAATACAACTATATGTGAGTCACTCTTCTGTGCATTGAGGATTCAGTAGTGAATAAGATAGACAGTCTGCTCTCTTGGAGCTTATATTCTAGTGGAGGGACATCTAGAGTAAACAAGTGGACAAATCAATATCTAATATGATGGCAGCAAGTGCAAAGAAGAAAACTATAGCAAGACAAGGGAATAGAGAGTAGAGCTATTTGACACAGGATAACCAGTGACTGCCTCTTTGAGGTCATGACACATAAGCAGAGATCTGAGCTAGAGATGAAGCAAGCCATGCAGATACAGGAGAAGGAGCATTCCAGGAGAGGGAACAGTAAATGCAAATGCCCTAAGCCAAAATTGCACCTGGAGTCTTCCAGAAGAATGGGGAAACCAGTATGGCTAGAGCACAGAGAGCGAGGGAGGGGAGGAGTGCTGGGGATGAGATTTGAGAGGTTGCAAGTGACAGATTATGGGGGGGCTTTGCAGGCCAAGGTAAGCACTATAGATTTTATTCTGATATAAAAGGTAAATCATTAGAGGGTTCTGAGCAAAGAAGAGACATGCTCTCACTTGTTTTAGGGACTCATTAGTAGGAGATAAGATGAGAAAGCAAAGAGAGGAGACTTATAAAGCTACTCCAACAGTATATTGAGAGGGAACAGTGGCATAATGAGAAGTGGTCAGATGCTGCATAAAACTGATATATTTTCTGCCTTTCTACACGAATTATATTAAATTAAATCATTTTTAGATGATTTTAGATGAAAGCTTAAAAGTAAAAGATGTTTTAAAAGTCTTCTTATCCTCACAATCATCATGAAAGCACATTATCGTTTGTTTATGACTTAGCAAAGATATAATGTATACGAAACAGCCTGGCAAATCAAGACTACTCCACACATTATAGCAATTATTTTTATTTAAAATATACATTAAGGGCCGGCCCCATGGCTTAGCAGTTAAGTGCACGCGCTCTGCTACTGGCGGCCCGGGTTAGGATCCCGGGCGTGCACCAACGCACCGCTTCTCTGGCCATGCTGAGGCCGCGTCCCACATACAGCAACTAGAAGGATGTGCAACTATGACATACAACTATCTACTGGGGCTTTGGGGGAAAAAAGAAGGAGGATTGGCAATAGATGTTAGCTCAGAGCGAGGGGAGGTGTTAGCTCAGCACAAAGGGAAGGATTAGCATGGATGTTAGCTCAGGGCTGATCTTCCTCACAAAATAAATAAATAAATAAATAAAACTGTTTTCAAAAAAAAAAAAATTAAGAATAGAACTACCGTATGATCCAGCTGTACCAATTATGGGTATTTATCCAAAGAACACGAAAATACTAATTAGAAAAGATATATGCACCCCTATATTCGTTGCAGCATTATTCACAATAGCCAAGACATGGAAACAACCTAAGTGCCCATCAATGGATGAATGAATAAAGAAGATGTGGTATATACACAATGGAA
The DNA here is from genome assembly GCF_020826845.1 of Diceros bicornis minor. NCBI lineage: Eukaryota > Metazoa > Chordata > Mammalia > Perissodactyla > Rhinocerotidae > Diceros > Diceros bicornis. The sequence goes on from NC_080743.1 coordinate 34,083,267, forward strand.
TACTACTCAGCCATAAAAAGATGAAATCTTGCCATTTGTGACAACATGGATGGAACTTGAGGGCATTATATCCGACAAGGGATTAATATCCAAAATATATAAAGAAATAAGTCAGATGGAGAAAGCCAAATACCATATGATTTCACTCATATGTGGAAGATAAACAACTACAGCAACAAACACATAGACACAGAGAACAGATTGGTGGTTATACCAGAGGGGGAGGGAGGAGGAAAGAGAGAGAAAGGGGTAAAAGGGCACATGTGTACAGTGACGGATGGCAATTAGACTTTGGGTGGTGAACACAATGTAGTCTTCACAGAGATCGCAATATAATGATGTACCCCTGAAACTTATATAATGTTATAAACCAATGTTACCTCATTAAAAAAAAAACAGAATACCTTAACCAAGTCTTGCACGGCTTACCTCTGACAACTCAAGGCATACGCAGAAAGGCATTCAAAAGAGGACTAAAGGGCCCAAGAGACAAAGAGATAATGGATATTCATTGAAGTAGATGGCCCTTCTCAATAGAAAAAATATTTTAAATAAAAAAAAATGAAAAATAAAAAAGTATACATTAATCTCCATATTCCACAGTTTCTGATTTATGTACTGTCTTATTAAAAAATAAACAAGTATCTTTTGAGTATCTGTGCCAAGCACTCTCATCAGAGACAAAGTTAATGGTGAAAAAGATTGACACCATCGCTGTTCACAAGTATTCACCAGCCTACACATTTCTATGAACTACGGGCATAGGAATGTTAACACTAAAATACCACTCAGAGGAAAACTTAGGTGTGCAATCATTAAAATTTGAAGAATTTAAATGTGTTATATTTGATTTTTCATTCCTTGTTTGTGTTTACATTACATTCAGAAAGATTTACTGTAATACTTATTTTACAGATTGCTATGAGACATTATTATAACATTTAGCCTACAGCAAATATGATTATATAGCCCCAAGAATCAAATGTGTGCTATGTAACTTTTAGTGTCCTTTTAGGATAATGTAAATTGTCTTGTCCTTCATGGGCATTAACTACATAATCATGGAAATGTTATTAACAATCAGATAGAGAAAGAAACTTTATCATAGGTTTGGCAGAGTTAATTTATTCCTTTTAGCTTTCAGAAATCTTTCATAAAAGTAGATAACAAAGAGTCTACTATGTAATCTTGTTGTGAGTGGGTGGTTATACATTGAGCTATCTGACACCCAGTTGTTAGAAGATCAGAAAAATGCAAAGCCCAACTGAAAGGCTAATTGTGTTTTGTGTCACATGTGGCAGAGCAGTAAAAGAGAGGCACACTGTGCAGGAACAACACTCTTTCTGAAGGCTGAGAGCCATTTATTTTGCAGCATGTCTAAACAAATCTTATAGAGAAGAATAAATTTGTTCCATCTTCCTTACTGTCGTTCATTAATTTAATAATTCATTCATCAAAAAATCTTTAAAAATAAATAAGAGGAAAATAATTTATTTATGTACTAGTCCAACATACATTTCTCTGGTTCTTGTACAGGAAGCAGAGACAATTGACATTGAATGGATTCAGTGGTTCTCCAACTTTTCTCTCTTACTACCTTATTTTCCCTGATTCAACTGCTGCATTGAGTGTTCAGGAGCTGTTATCAACTGGACACATGGCTCCCAGTCTCTTGAATCCAGCTTGTCTGAAGGAAAACAAAGGTGTAAAGAAAGTTGAAGAGGTGGAGAAACTCACCAAGTTCCGGATACTTATGGGTGGCTGCCATCATTAGCACACTGGCTTTGAAGTTCCATTGCTGCTACATTTCCAAGCCTGTAATCCTTTGAGAAACCTGTGGCCCCAGATAAATCTGAAAGAGAACTTGGGTAATAATATGGTATTGATTCTGAAATGATGTGTTTACAATACTTTACATTTGATGCATGAAACCATGGCTGTCTCAACAAATTTGTAAGCTATAAAAACATAAAAATCTTGATTAAAATAAAAGACTACTAGATCACAGTGCTTTTCCAGGAAAAGAAATATTGAGGATCGGCAAACCTATTTGATTATGTAGTAACAATGGATAATATTTTTTGACAGATACTGAGTCAAGCACTTTACATGTCATTAGTCTTTACCTGATATTATGAGACTGAAGCAATTATTCCATTTTTTTCAGATAAGGAAAGTAAGGCTCGGAGAAGTGAAATAGCTTGCACAATCTCACACAACTATCAGGGTGATTCACACCAAAGTCTGTGCTCTTAAACACGACTCTAAACTGCCTTTCCTATCTAAGAACTCCAGGTTTTTGTTCATTTCTAATAAGAACAAGCCACTTTGCATTTTCCTGAAGCATTAGATCCACAGTGGTGGGGAGCAGTGGAGTTCTCCCAGCAAAGTTCCTTGGCAAAGGGAGAGAGCACCAAGCCCACTATGCAGAGGGCAGGAGAGGCACTGATCTGCCAGTGTCCTTCACCTTTAAAAACCCTGCTGAGCAGCAAAAAGGAGGTGATATCAGTGTCAACAAATTCAGTGATCTACCAGTTAAGGCTTTGAGAACTAACTAACAATCGACCTGCTTGGATGGGCTTTTATCCTGTCTCTGTGTGAAGTCACTTCACTTCCTAGAATATCTGCAACATTAGGGAATGTATTAGCTGGCTGTTATAGAATTTTCTAACTCTAAAATTATGTGATTCTATGAGACATCACATTTAGATTGTCGTTTACCCTGATTTTCACCCCAGCCCTCCTCTTAGACCGTGTTATTTCCTTTCTAATGCTCAGTTCAGCCGGTACTGTTTTTTTCTTAACGAAAACATGCGCAGTTAGGAGAGAAACAAGATTGTGAAGGCGCAATTGCCAATGCCACTTTAAACTACAAAATTTCAAAGAAACTGTGCTGTTTTTTCAAGTCAATCTTTGTTGAAGTCTCTTAATCCACAAAATAACATTCTAAACAAAAACCTCAACTCTTGCTATTAGGAAGAAGTTTTTTTTGTTTTTTTTGTGAGGAAGATCAGCCCTGAGCTAACATGTATGACAATCCTCCTCCTTTTGCTGGGGAAGACCGGCCCTGAGCTAACATCTGTGACCATCTTCCTCCACTTTATATGGGACGCCACCACAGCATGGCCTGACAAACTGTGCCTCAGTGCGCGCCGGGGATCTGAACCCCAGCCGCCAGCAGCGGAACACACGCACTTAATGGCTACACCAAGGTGCCAGCCCCAGGAAGAAGTTTAAAGCTGGCCTACTGGAACTGTAATGCTTACTGACATTTCAGTGACAAGAAGGGCCAAGATAGTCTTTGTAAATCCAGCATAAATGAACTAATCTGTTTATTGAATGTCATTTGAGGTTTCTACTTCAGCTTTGCAGTGGTCGTTGGGTACATATTAGAAGAGTTTCTTCCCACTGTATGTTTAATTTAGCCAATATGAGTGTTCTGTTTATGATGCCAAGGGAGGTTATCTAAGTTCTAGTTGGGATTGCCTCACTTGGTACTATTATGCAAACAACGCGTGCCATAGACTATTTGCAATCAAGACTATCTTTCCTCAAGTAAGAAAGACACCTTAGCTCTAAGGAGATGTAATACTGTTGTAACTTCAAAGTCCTTCGATCAAAACATTACAGGAAAGGAAAGGATTCACAAATGTTTTCTTAGTGCTCTCCAAAACCCATAGCACCTAACATGAGACTGTCTTATGGCTCCATATACAACCAGTTCAACCGTTTTTGATTGACTTGGTGAGTCAGTTCAGCGAAACAATCTGTCGGTTTCATATTATATAATGGTCCAAACAATTTAACTGAATTGCCAGGGAGTTTGAAACAACCAGTGATCAACTGAGGCAGAGCAGTTAAAGTATTTTACCTGTAGGTACAGACAAGCGATTGATAAGTTATATAATTTGGTATGTTTTAGCCACACAAAAATTACGTTTTCTTTATTATAGAATATCTCTATTGTTTTATTATGTTTTTACCTGTATATTCTTCTAAAATTAAGTTTACATAAAAACATCCTGAATTTTAAAAAAGAAAGAAATATGAAATCAATAATTTCTAGATGTATCTCCACAGTCTATTGAAAGAGCTTTAAGTTGGCAGTGAAAAACAAAATTAACACATGACACTTTAACAAATATAGCTACTCAAGAATAGTATGAAAATTATTAATTTTAAAAAGCAATTTTTAAAAAGATAAAGTGCAAAGTATTTCCTGAAAGCAATGCTGATAAGCAACAACAATTCAGGTCAAAGCCATAGATATATATATATATTTTGTATGGATTATTTCACAGAGGACTATTTGAGTATCCATGATTATGTGGACATTATAGTTGCTTATTCACTGCTCAGAATGCTGCGGCTTACAGGTTGTCATTTAGGATCAGAATGAATACACATAGGGATTTCCATTTCCAACGAATATGGAGTAGCTAGGAACAGAGTCACCACCAAACCTGAAGAAATAGACAATGGACAAAAATACATGGAACAAGACTTATCAAGACACTAGCATCAGGTGACATGTGACAGTGATCCCCGAAAGATGGGGAACAATGTTGTGCACCCTCTTATTTCCCTAGCTTACTACCTTGAGAGGGTTTCCCAGCCATAGAGTATGGAGGCAGAACCCAGGCAGAGCCTGGTTGAAGAGACAAAGCTGAGAGTTTAAGGACATAAGATGCCTAGAGTTTGCCCCTCCAAAGTGCTGGAGAGGAGAGAGCTGCACAGAAAGAGAACTCCAGAGGTCTGAGCAGACCCTTTCATTTCTTTAGCAGAGTGCTGATGAGTGAATGAGTGTAAGGAAACTACCACACAGCAGGGAAAGAAATACCTGGATGGATTAAAGGTGACAGTGCCTGGCAGTGACACAGGGTTGCAAATAGCCTCTTTCCCCACCAGCCAGACTGGAAAACCTGATTCACAGGTATCAGGTGGAGCTCTCTGAAATGTCTTCACCAGCACTAGGAAATAATTACTCTTAAAACACTTCTCCAGTCCTGCCTAACAAATCGTAAAAGCAAGATCAAACAGCAGCCAAGTAAACTAACTGTGACCCAGAACAGAGCTCAAGAATATTTATGACAATACAAAATTATGCAACGTCTAACAAAGTAAAGTTCACAATGTCTGGAATTCAATAAAAAACGATCAAACAGGCAAAATAGTAGAAAAATATGACTCATAATGAGGGGGAAAAAAATCAATCAATTGAAAGCCAGAGCTGACACAGATGTTAGAATTAGTAAATAAAAATATTACAATTGTTGGGGCCAGCCCGGTGGTGCAAGCAGTTAAGTGTGCGCGCTCTGCTTCAGTGGCCCGGGTGCGCAGGTTCCGATCCTGGGCGCACACCGACGTACCGTTTGTCGGGCCATGCTGTGGCGGTGTCCCATATAAAGTAGAGGAAGATGGGCATGGATGTTATCTCAGGGCCAATCTTCCTCAGCAAAAAAGAGAATTGGGATTGCGTGTTAGCTCAGGGCTGATCTTTCTCACAAAAAAAAAAAAATTAAAATTGTTATCATAACTCTATTGTATATGTTCAAAAATGTAAGTATAGACATAGAAGATATAAAAAAAGACAAAATTTCATTTGTATAAATGCAAACTAAAATGTTTGACATGAATAACATACTGGATGGGATTAATGACAAATGTAACTTTCAGATGTAAAATTTAGTAAGCATGAAGACTTGGGAATAAAAACTATTAAGGTGAAACACAGAGATAAAACAGAATTTTTAAAAAATGAACAGTGAGATATGGGACAATTTTAAGTGGCTAATATACTTGTAATTGGAGTGCCCAAAGGAAGGGGACAGAGACAGAAAAAAAAAAAATATTTGAAGAAATAAACGCTGAAAAATGTTCCCATTTGATGAAAACTATGAACACATGGATACAAAAATCTCAATGAACCCCAAGCACAAGAAACAAGATGACAACTACAAGTCACATCATGATCCAGTTGTTGAAAACTAGTGATAAAGAGAAAATTCTTCAAGTCACGTATATGATGATGAACTTATATCTAGAATATATAAAAACCTCCAAAAGTCAACAAAAAGAAAACAGCTCATTTTTTTAAATGGGTAAAAGATTTGAATAGACCAAAAAAGATATACTACTGTGGCAAATAAGCAAATGAAACAATACACAGCACCATTTATCATTAAAGAAACGCAAATTAAAACTACAATGAGATCACCACATATCTATTAGAATGGCTAAAATTAAAAAGACTGAGCATCCCAAGTACTGGCAGGGATGTGGAGTAACTGGAACCCTCATATACCACAGATGAGAATGTAAGATAGTATAGCCACTTTGGAAAAGAGTTTGGCAGTTTCTTAAAAAGTTACGCATACTCCTACCGCATGACCTAGCCATTCCACTCCTAGGTATTTACTCAAGAGAAGTAAAAGTCTACATCCATACAAAGATTTGTACAGGACTGTTCAAAGGAGCTTTATGTTTAATTGCCAAAATCTCTAAACAAATCAAACAGGTGAACGGATAAACAAACTGTTGTGTTTTATACATGTATGTAATATAATTATTCCGTACAAAAACTCATATAATGGAATAGCATTCAGCAATAAAAATGAATGAATTATTGATACATTCTACAGCATGAATTAATCTCCAAATAATTATGCCAAGTGAATGAAGAAAGTAAAAATAGAGTAGTCAATATAATTCCATTTATATCAAATTCTAGGAAGTGCAAATCAATCTGTAGTGACAGATTAGTTTGTAATCTATAGTGACAAACTAATTTGGGGACAGGGTATGTGTGGAGTAGGAGATGCTGGAGACAGGATTTATACGAAGATACAAAGAGATCTTGGGGAGTGATGGATATGTTCATTACCTCAATTGTGTTAATGGTTTCCTGGGTGTATACATACGTCAAAACTCATCAAATTGTATGCTTTAAATATTTAGTGTTTGTTGTATGTTAATTTTATATCAACAAAGCAGTTAAGAAAATAGGTATACTTAGGAATACATAGCTTTTTCTCTCTCTCGCCACCCCTGTTAATACTTTAACTTGGAGTGTGCTGTTTTGGAAGGTGAACTGTGTAGTTTCACAGTGGCAAAATAAAAAAAAAAAAATGTATTTTCCTGTGACACTACTATGATCTTATTCTATGATACAAATTATTGACTAAATATCTTTTGATATAAATATTTTAATCATTTTTGGAAACCTACATCAATGGAATGTTTCTGTTGGGGCTGCTGTTTTGCCAATAACTAGATATGTGATCTCAGCCTGGTCTCAGCCTGGAAACCAATAGAAGAAAAACTCATTCTGGGATGACTCACCAATTGGCATCTCATTGTGCAAGTAACTCTTCAAGACTGGAATCATTTAATCCATGCTACTCACCGAAGAAATTATTCTTAAGTTTGGGAAGTTTAAAGCTTTAATGGAAAAAACATTTTTCTCATTAAAAAGGCAATTCATATTCCTTATAGAAAAATTTACAAAATACCAAAAAAAAATGTTTATAAGTGTACTAGAGTTATAACTACTATTAATATTTGGCATTGTTTACTTGCACTTTTCTATGAAATGTCATATTTACATGTTATAATAATACTATATAAACTCACATATCTTGCTTTTTTCACTTGGTAGTAAAGAAGACTTTTTTGTACTAAACATTGATTTTTTTTTTAAAGATTTTATTTATTTATTTATTTTTCCCCCCCAGAGCCCCAGTAGATAGTTGTATATCATAGCTGCACATCCTTCCAGTTGCTGTATGTGGGACACGGCCTCAGCATGGCCGGAGAAGCGGTGCGTCGGTGCGCGCCCGGGATCTGAACCCGGGCCGCCAGCAGCGGAGCGCGCGCACTCAACTGCTAAGCCACGGGGCCGGCCCTAAACATTGATTTTAATGGCTGTCATAAATTCAATCCTTTAGACATACCATAGTTTATCACCCATCACCTATTGTTAGACATTTATACAGTTTTAAATGGTTTACTATTATAAATAATAATGCAGCATTCACCTTTGCATAAAACTGTTTTCTTGGAAAAGTTTCTCCGAAATGGAATTATTTACTTCAGCATATCTCTAACGTAAAAATTCCTTTTTCCAGTTCAAGAGTTCACTATTATCTATTGCACACTTGCTATGCAAGACACTGTATAATAGAAGATAAGGACCTGAATACACCTTAAGTCCTATAGAGGCTAAAGGAAGGAGAAATGACCATAGGTCTATCAGAGTAATAGGTTCACATTTGAGTTTGAAAACTCTTAACAGTATTTTAAAAATACTGAATATGGTATTGGGAGAAGAATGGGTGGAGTGGAGTTGTGCTATATGTGTTCTTCTGTAGGAATTCTTCGCTGCTCTGGATTTGTGTGTTTTCTCAGCAGTTTTTGATAGCAGTCAGTTTAACTTGAACCACCCGTTCATAGGCTAAATAATCGTCTCTTAAGATGGCAGGGGTAGAAATGACTAAACGTCTACCTTGCTGATTTTAATGTTTGCTGAGATGAAACCAAGTTGACAATTTGAGTTCCTTAATGTTAGTATGCAAATAAAGTCACCATGTATATATTAAAATGTCATAAAATAAAAATGGTGTATTTTTATTTTTCAATGTGTACAGAAATTTGCTTCCACAAAGTTCAAATTTTATTAAAAAAACGTTTTATGGGAAAACGTGGTGTTGGAAATATTTGAGAAATCATTAGTGTGGATGGGTAGGGAAGTAGGAACCACGTAGTAAAAGATAAAAAAGAGAGCAAAAGAGTGGTCAGAGGCAAATTAAAACCCTGGCTGAACAGACACACTGCAGTCATGCGCCACATAACGACATTTCAGTTAACGACGGACCTCATATATGGCGGTGGTCCCGTAAGGTTAGTACCATATAGCCTATGTGTGTAGTGGGCTATACCATCTAGGTTTGTTAAGTACATTCTACGATTTTTGCACAAGGATGAAATTGCCTAATGATGCATTTCTCAGAATGTATCCCTGTCATTAAGTGATTCATGACTGTATTGGAAATAACATATTGACATCAGTGAAGAGACAAATCCCAAAATTTACGTCAAGCACTCTTTGGTTCACTATTGTGAAACATTTTAAAATTCTTAAAAAAATGGATCATTCACTTCGAAAAACTCAGAGAATTAGGAAAGCACTGTGTACTTTGTGAAATAACATATGGTTATTTAGAGAAGGGCATGATGGAGCTATGAAAAAAATACTGGAACTTATTCTGGACTGGAGTAAAGGCCTGGAATTATCTGGATGGAAAGATATAAGACCACTTAGTATTCAGTATTCAGAATGCAGCAGGAAACTACTAAGGGGTCATTAATACAGTTAGTCTTTTAAAAGCAACTGTGAAGGGCTGGCCCCGTGGCTTAGCAGTTGAGTGCGCAAGCTCCGTTGCTGGCGGCCCGGGTTCGGATCCTGGGCGCGCACCGACGCACCGCTTCTCCGGCCATGCTGAGGGCGCGTCCCACATCCAGCAGTTATGAAGGATGTGCAGCTATGACATGCAACTATCTACTGGGGCTTTGGGGGGGAAAAAATTAAAAAAAGAAAAAAATAACTTTGTATTAAAAGCAACTGTGAATAGGATAGAAAAGGATTCACAAATACAACACACTGGCACTGCTACTCCCTCTCCTGGCTGCCCTGACAGACATTTTCAATCAATTGGGTCACCCTTTCCCATTAGGCCTCAACACGTGCTTGGAATCCTTCTTAATACATACCATATGGATTCAATACCCACAGATGGACTTAAAGGATATTTAACATGACTTCCAAATCTGAGATATATTGATATTTCAGTTTTCTCATCATCTGCCTTTTCGATAGAACTGTTGTGAAGGGTACAGAAAATAGTCCATGTTAAAGTACATTGTCAATAAAATGCTGGGAATTATTAAATGCAAAGATGACAGCTAGATGCTTATTTGTCTTTGGTTATAATAATCTGGCTAATGCACTAACAGGTTAAATTCCTTAACCTACAGCCCAGAAGTCCTTACTGTATGTAGATTTTTTGTTAGAGTCATATTAGACTCTATTGCATGTATGTCTCCCATTAGACTGTGTGCTTCCTGAGGGCAGGGCCTGTGTCTTTCATCCTTGTATTCCTGGCACTAGGGTAATAACAGGAACATGGAATATACCTAATACTTGTTGAACTGAAATTAGAATAAAAATCGGGATAAGTCAATATTTTTTGAACTCTCAATTCACTTTTATTACAATCTCAGATGAGGCCGGTAGTTCAGAATTTTACCCTCCATCTACATTAGGCATTTTCCAGTCACTGTGAATTCGGATTTTATGTAGTTTAGTCTGGATGTTTTCATCCAATTCTGTAGTGATGTTTATAAGTCAACACATATGATAGTCTTCTAAATTATGTAATAATGTGCCTGCATTTTGCTGGAGATGGCTCCCAAAAGGAAAGTATTAATCCAACCACAAATACATTTACTTTTTGAGATTCAAGGACCTAATATAGTGATAAAATCTTTGATTTTATCCCATGTTCAGTCTTGCTGCCAAATGCCAACTGATTTTGAGATTCCAAAGGAAAATCTTTTCATACATGCCCCGCTCTTGAGCATCGAATACTTACTTTATTTCCTAAGAATTTAGGATTCAACTTGCTCTGCTCTGAGGGTGGGGTATTTTAGTTTATAGAAATATTGAGACAGCAATGCATCAGCAAATTTGTATTGGGAGGAGAGATGAATATTTCAAGCTCATCTTCACACTGCCTAGGGAGGAATTTGTAATCTGGATCCCACAGCTGTTGCTGAGTGAACCAGCGGGGTCGTTTTCCTCTGGCTAAGCCAGTAGGGGGTTCCCAATGCCTCTACTGCAAGATGCTCTCCGCATTTTTATTACTTGCTGTAACCTTAACAACTGTGTTTGGAAATGCATGATTTTTAAAAAATCCCCTTATAAATTATGTATGTCTGTATTGACTTGAAATCATGCTCATTCACAGGTTCTGAATTTGGGGGAGACAACAGCATTTGGATGGGGGTAGATTCTTAAAATATTTTTCAAGAGAGGGAGCTAAATGGAGAAGGTAATTTTTCTGAATATTCTAAGAGAGGGCTTTGGGGATGATGTCATAAAATCTGGTGTGTGTGTGTGTGTGTGTGTGTGCATGCACACGCACAGGCGACATGCTCCTGAGTGCTAGGACGAGATCCATCCATTTTACCTGCCTCTCCCTCGGTAGCACTGTGCTGCTTCAATAATTGCCTCTAAATCTCAAGGCTATCAGGCCCTGTGATAGTGTCAGGCTGTCAGCCAGGTGAGAGCAGAGGCACCACATTTTAAGAGAAAGAATTTTCTCTAAGTAGACAAACAGAGAGAAGCGAGCAGTTGGTGCTAAATTTTCTATATCACTGTGTACCTCAGAGCAAAACAGTGCTTTGCACATAGTAGGTTCTAGCAAATATTTATCAGTCTGATATTATATTCTCTATTCTTTACTTTGAGGAATTCTTTGGGTCTAATAATAATTGTGCTTTTGGAGAAAAAACACACAAAGAGGTATCAGCAATATATGGTTTACAGAATATAAATATACCAGCCTCTGAAAACACTTGCTGCTTTTCTTTTCATAGAACTTGCTTTAGGAAGAAAAAAATTGTTTTCAAGATGTGCCCCTGATATCGATGTTCTCATTTTTAGAATTTCTCACTTCAATCTGAGAGGGTGCATTGAGTCCTTTGGGCTGCACTGTTCTCATCCTTGACCCACTGGATCCCTAAAGTTGATTTCTTGTTTTTAAAATGCATATTACATCATCTGTCCGTGTGAATAACGGCACGAGAATAAAATCATGTGTAAAAATTACTTGCGATTTGGAAAGGTTGGCTTCTACAGCGTGTCAGTGCACAATACAGAGTTGATGTACATAATGAGTCATTTTTTTTTTTCATTCAACAGCAATATGTTTCCTTCACTGAGCTTTGAATGGGTTTCATGAAGAGGATTTTCAAGTGGAGCCTGGGAGAGCAAGGCAGTCATTACTGACTTTATAACAGCTACTGTGGATATATGTTGCCGTAGCACCAACATTTCTGGTGATTTAAATTCAGCACTAAATTGGCTCTGATAATGTTAACCAACAAATGGGATGCAATTCCAGTAGCACATATTCTGACATCTAGGGGATCTCAGCTGTTCTCCTGCAGGAGTAAGTTTGAAGCAGGGCTGCAACGTAACCTTAATTATAGGGCAGATGGACCAGCTACAAATGGATGTTCCGCTGCTAGATGTTCTGTTCCAGAGAAGGATGCAATCAGTTCAAGCTGTTTTTGACTGATGTTTCAGATTGTGGTCTTGTAAACAGTTCTGAAAATAGCTACTTTTTAAAGAGTGTAAATTCCTGTAATTAGGGTATGCCTTAAAGATTAACCCTAAAAAAAAAGTAAGGGTTGGAGGATGGAGTAGGCTTTCAGTTTTGAATTACTAGCTGGATGGCTGTAGCATTCTGTTCTTAAAAGAGAAGGAAGCGGGTCATCAGAGGGGATGTGTCTAAATGCTGTGCGTCAGAAATGAAAGGAAAATGGAGTTTCCTTGGTGCTGGAGAACTGTGTACTTAGCTGGGATAACGAGCATTGATATTTATTGTAGTGGAATGCAAGGAAGAAACTGAAAAACAAAATTCCTGGTGTCCGCTCCACATCTGCTCAACTAATTTGGGGGTAATTTTATCTTTTTAATCTGTGCGATGTTCTTCCCCAGTTGCTAAAGTACCCTGGCGTATACCAGATGTCAGACATTTAATGAGGCCTCCGAGGCTCAGGATGGGTTTGACTGCAGGTGTTTATTGCCTGCCAAGCCTTTAGACTAACCCGCAAGCTGGTGTTTCCTGGTTCGCATTGATTCACAATACTTCAACCATTCAGTAAGTGTTAGTGGCCACTCGAGCCACTAGGCGGAGTTGGAGGCTGCTCCATCCACCCGGCTCAACTTCACCCAAGACTCTGGTCTAGATGTAAGAGCAAAAGACTCCAAGTACTAGGATACTGGGGAGTTAGTATTATGAAAGATGGATTAAAGCTCTCACCCTATAGAGGTACGACCTGAAGTAGAGCAAAGTGATTAAGAGTGTATGGATCCTAGAGTCTAGGATTTAAGTACTGATTTTGTCTGTCTCAGTTTCCTCAACTTTAGTATAAGGATAATATTAATACCTAAGCCTTAGATTTGTTATAAACAAGAAATAAAATAATCCAGATAAAGCATTTAGCTTAATGTCTGGTACAGGGTTAGCACTGCTCCATAAATGTTATTTATTTTTGAAAGTATTATCTGATCCCTTAGGTGTTCACTTTATCTTGGGAATCCTCCTCTGTGGAGCGTGGCTTACAGCTAAAGTAGATGATGCTTAGCTCACCTATGCTACTGTCATCGGTTCCCCTTCTCCAAGTAGTTTAGCCTGGTTGTTTGAAGCACTGGGTTTGGAGTCATCCAGACCTGGTTAGAGTCCTGGTTCTGACATTTAGTGACCCTGCGACCTGGGGAAGTTTAACCTTGTTAAATCTCAGTCTTAGTGATCTTTATTTTTTTCCAGCTTTATTGAGATATAATTGACATATAACTGTGTAAGTTTAAGGTGTACAATCTGATGATTTGATACTCGAATATATTGCAAAATGATTACTACAACAGGGTTATTTAACCCCTCCATCACCTCACATAATTACTTTTTTTTGTGGTGAGAAGATTTAAGATCTACTCTCTTAGCAACTTTCAAGTAGATAATATGTATTGTTAACTATGGTTACCGTGCTGTATATAGATCCCCAAAACTTATTCATCTTATATCTGAAAGTTTATACTCTTTGACTAACATCTCCCCCATTTCTCCCACCTCTCAGTCCTTGGCAAACACCGTTCTTCTCTCTGTTTCTATGAATTAGGCTTTTTCAGATTCCACATATAAGTAAGAGCATATAGTATTTATCTTTCTCTGTCTGACTTGTTTCTTTAGCATAATGCCCTCAAAGTCCATCCATGTCGTCGCAATGACGTGGATGAATGCTTAGGCGGTTTCCATACCTTGGCTATTGTGAATAGTGCTGCAATAACCATGATTTTATGATTTTTATCTTTTTTGTTAAAATTCTCATTTTGTTTTGTTTTCCTAATTTCTTTGAATTGTCGTTCTGTATTTTCTTGTAGCTCATTGGACTTCCTTCCTTAACACCTGTTTTGAATTCTTTACTGGGTAAATTGCAGATCTTCATGTCTTTGGGGTTGGCTGTGGAAAATTATTGTGATCCTTTGGTGGTGTCTCGTTTCCTTGATTTTTCATGTCCTTGAAGTCTTGTGTTGCTGTCTTTGCTTTTGAAGTAGCAGTCATCTCCTGCAGGCTTTACTAACTACCTTCAGGAGAGAAATACCTTCCATCAGCTCTGCTAGGGATTCTGAGGCTTTCTTAGACCTTCTATGGAGACACCTGCTCCACACTTCTTGTTCCCTCTTGTGGTAGAATTCTTAAGCTAGTCTGCCTTCTCTGGATCCTGCAACAGGCTGAACGCTGATGGCCTCCCTTTTGCTTTCCCAGGGTGGGTGCTAAATGCTCAGGTTTGTGGTCTCTCCCAGGCCCCGGCAGAGTCGGACCAGTTTTTAAGCATGCTCACTAGCCATCTGCAAAGGCTTGCTCTTGCAGCTGTTGGGAAGCGTGCACAGGGAGCCTGTGTGTGGGTGAGATATGTGGGGTTCTGGAGGTGCTAGTAGGCCATTTGGAGGGATCTATAGGTGGGGTGACCCCAGCAGCTTGTGGGCAGACCTTCCAATGGAATCTGTGATGTGGTTAGTAGGACCTGTGTCTCTTTGATACTTTCATTTCATTCCAAACCCTGACTGCTGCTCTCCCAGCCCCTCACTGTCCCCCCTCCCCCACCACACAGCTCACAACTCAGTACTCCAGATGAAGCGAGAGACAAATGGGCCTCTTTGGCAGCATCCTGCACAGCTGAGGAATGCAGGTGTTCAGTCACATGCTCTCACTTTCCCTCGCAGGAGAAATCACGGGCTTGAGCAGCGTTCTTGGCCCTAAACTGTGCAGCCTTGGGGGAGGGGTGATGGGAGTCAAGTCAAACCATTCCTCTTAAACCTTTCCAGTGTGTCCAGTCTCAGATTATTTTGCTACAATGGTGTGCTGGCACTTCTCTGCTGCACTTCCACAAAGGCTCTCTTGTCTGTGGGTGATTGTCTACGACAGTGTTTTCCAGGGGCTCTCAGACTATGGCCAAGAGGGCCTGGAGGTGGTTCTCAGGCCACTTCAGGGTCCACAGCTGGGCCTGAAGTCTGTATGCCTATTACCAGATATGGGGGTGGGCAAGAATCCTCCTACAGCTCTTGATGCGTGGTGCTGGATCCCACAGATCCTACAAAGGCACTTTTGTCCATGGATGGATGCCAAATTGATATCGAGGGAGGATATCATGAGGGACATCTTATTCAGCCATCTCGCTCATATCCCTCTCATGAATTTTAAATGAGTAAAGCAATAGGACCCTAATCACATGGTTGTTGCTAGGATTACAAATGAGATGATTCATTTAACTGTGTTTAGCATAGTAGCTGGTGCATGGTAAGCACTAAATAAATGTTTGGCAGTATTATTATTCCCTAAGTCCCAATGCTTATTTACCTTTTAAAAAATCTTCTATGCTCTTTACTATGTTTTATTTTCAATATTTTCTATTAAACAAATTTCAGGCATCCCTGATCATAGGAGATGTTTTTATTGTACAGTGGATCTTCCCATTCCCCCAGAACTCACTCTCCACCTACCTGCAACTTTGATTCTGATGATAAATCTACCTCAGTCATTTTAAGATGGTAGACTTTTGGTTCAAAATGTTTGGCCTTCATTCTCTTTCTTTTAGATGCCTCATGAGTTTGGTTAAAAAATACCTGGATTTGAAGACCAGCTAGATGTGATATTTTGAGAGAGAACCTCTTTTAGCATTAGTTTCCTTATCCTTAAATGGGAATAAAAATATCTAATTCATGGCATTGTATTTTAAAATAAGCTTGTGCAGATGAAGCACAGTGCCTGGCACATAGTAGGCTCTCAACAAATGAGCCGGGCTGCTGGTGGAAGGTGGGGCATGTTGGGGCAGAGGGTAGTAGACAATCCAATTGTAGCTTGGCTCCAGGAACTAGAACTTACCTCATCAGAAGATAGGTTCCAAACTTTCACCTGAATAGAACTCTTTCTCTCCCTTCCTTTGGCATAGACTCTTTTTCCTTCGTCCATTCTTATTTCTTCCTTTCCATGCCACTAGATCCAACCTCAAAATCTACCACCCATTAAGTGTGCAAATGTACGTCGGTGCCCCTTGTATTGCTCACTAATGCTTTGGTATTTTCACTGCTGATGGGGAAGGGTCAACAGTAGCTAAACGCGTTGCTTAGATTCTGGAGAAAGTCAAGCATGAGGGTACTGCCAGGCTAGGAAAGTAATCTGTAGACCTTTACGGATGGAAAAGGGCAAAGGCCGATGGTCAGGGCCAAGCAGACAGATGCCTGTGGCATCAATGTATAAGGGACTGTAAACCAACTATAGTACGCTGAAGATGTGGTGCAATTTAATTCAGGTTTCTAGGCACAGTTCCTTTTGTAGTTGGCTTCCTTCATAGTTTGGCTTCTGCCAGACTGGAGTGCACCTTGGAGTAAAAATTAAAGCAAAACAAAACCTTCCTTGCTACCTCTGATGGATTCTTGTTGAGAATTTTTCAACAGATGACAACCACTCTGAGAACAGCCCATTGACAGCTGCCTGAGGTCAGCAGTGAGAGCTGAAATTGAAAAACGCATGTGATCCTGTTGCCTAGTGAGAACTAGACCTTCTTTTTCTCTAAACTTTAAACCCTTTAATATACCTACCAAGGTGTTTTGTGAATTAGGAAATTGAAAAAGAAACTAAAAAGAGAGAAAGAAATACTGTGAAGGTGAAAATATTTTTGCTGACGTAAAGGACAGAAAAAAAGAAATTTCAATGATATTTTGAACAGGACTTTGTAACATATCCTCATAAGTTACTTCTATATTTGTGCACGCAAGCTATGAGTGAGGGAAAACTACAGAAGACAAGAAGATTCGAAATTAAGTTAGAATATTACATTACACTCAGGGCATATGACTGAATTAATCTTAAGTATAATGAAAGAGGTATAAAAAGGCACTTTTCTCTTTCTTCAATAAATAATTATTGGGTGGATATTTTTGAAATATTCATTTAAATGTGCATGAAATTATTAGCTGTCCAGCTTATCCATATGTGTATGTGTGGCCCTCAGGGAGTTAAAAGTATTCTGTTGTGGAGTTAGATAAACTTCCTTTGCTTTCATTCGTAAGTTCTATAAGAAATAAACTAGTTAAGGTGTCTAGTAACATAGATGCTGATAGTTAACCCTGGATAAAAGGAAAGGGGAAATTAAGTGAAAATGTTAGCAACACTGTACTCCACAAAGTTCATTTTGCTTATGTCACATTCCATAAATGTTGATTCATCATTTCTAACATATTTTCTAAATTTGGTGAAAATCCTTGTGTCTGTTTTAGAGGAATGTGATCACAGACGGAAGTTTTATTTTATTTATTTGGTTTAATTAATCAGTTAAACAAATGTGTTCTGAATACCGACACTGTGTGCTTCTATGTATTCATAGAGTGACTGGAGTGGAGAACTAAATTCCATCAGGTAGTGAAGAGTTGCCTGTCTGAGGAGGTGATATTTGAGCTAAGATGGGAAGGATAAGAAAGATCAAGCATGTGAAGACGTAGAGCAGAGGAAATGGCTGATATAAAATCTAGAAAGCAGGAATGAGCTTGATATCTGGGTGCACTGGAAAAGAAGTTGTTTCCCTTCAGAATACTTAACTACAAGCCTAGATTCAGAGTATGGAACTCTCTTGTATGACTCCCCAAATACTAAACCAAAGAAGCATTTTATAGTGGTCATGGTTGATAGTGCCCAGGCAACTAGCAGAAATAAACATAAATTTTCTCTGCACAGAAAGACCTCAAAGTATTGTCACGGTAAAGTTCCCCTCAACACACAAGGAAACGAGTCACCATAACTGGGAGACAGCAGAAACTACAGTCTAAAGAATCAATGGCCCAAAGACAGCAAATGCTAGAATGATCTGAATCAGAATTTAAAATGAGCGTGTTTAATACGTTCATAAAAATAAAAGAGAATATTAAATATATTTAGAAAACCAAAGAGAGTATATAAGGTCTCTCTTTACCAAAGGACATGTATTGAACACATTTTATGTGCCAGGCAGTGTCCTGAGCGCAGATCTTAAACTTCTTGACATTTTATAAGGTCTCTATTCAAGTTCATTAGTTGTCCCAAGTGGTTAGGTGTGGCTCAGGAACACCTATGTATCTGCTTCTTCTCCTGGACACGCCTCTGGGTTCTATTCAAGGTAAGTTTATCTTTTTTTTTTTTTAGTTTTTTATTTATTGCAGTAACATTGGTTTATAACATTGTATAAATTTCAGGTGTACATCATTATACTTCTATTCTGCATAGATTACATCATGTTCACCACTCAAATACCAATTATAACCCATCACCACACACAAGTGCCGAATTATCCCTTTCGCCCTCCTCCCTCCCCCCTTCCCCTCTGGTAACCACCAATCCAATCTCTGTCTCTATGTGTTTGTTTGTTGTTGTTATTATCTACTACTTAATGAGTGAGATCATACGGTATTTGACCTTCTCCCTCTGACTTATTTCACTTTGCATAATACCCTCAATGTCCATCCATGTTGTCACAAATGGCTGGATTTCATCGTTTCTTATGGTTGAGTACTGTTCCATTGTGTATATATACCACATCTTCCTTATCCATTTGTCCCCTGGGCACTTAGGTTGCTTCCAAGTCTTGGCTATTGTGCATAACGCTGCGATGAACACAGGGGCGCATGTATCTTTACGCATTGGTGTTTTCGCGTACTTTGGATAAATACCCAGCAGTGGAATAGCTGGATTGTATGGTAGTTCTATCCTTAATTTTTTGAGGAATCTCCATACTGTTTTCCATAGTGGCTGCACCAGTTTGCACTCCCACCACCAGTGTATGAGAGTTCCCTTCTCTCCACATCCTCTCCAACACATGTTATTTCCTGTCTTGTTAATTATAGCCATTCTGACAGGCGTGAGGTGATATCTCATTGTAGTCTTGATTTGCATTTCCCTGATAGTTAATGATGTTGAACATCTTTTCATGTGCCTGTTGGCCATCTGTATATCTTCTTTGGAGAAATGTCTGTTCAGGTCTTTTGCCCATTTTTTAATTGGGTTGGTAGTTTTTTTGTTGTTGAGATGCATGAGTTCTTTATATATTTTGGAGATTAACCCCTTATCAGATGTATGGTTTGCAAATATCTTCTCCCAATTGTTAGGTTGTCTTTTCGTTTTGTTGATGGTTTCCTTTGCTGTGCAGAAGCTTTTTAGTGTGACGTAGTCCCATTTGTTTATTTTTTCTATTATTTCTCTTGCCCGGTCAGACATGGTGCTTGAAAATATGTTGCTAAGACCAATGTCGAAGACCATACTGCCTATGTGTTCTTCTAGAAGTTTCATAGTTTCAGGTCTTACATTTAAGTCTTTAATCCATTTGGAGTTAATTTTTGTGTATGGTGTAAGGTAAGGGTCTACTTTCATTTTTTTGCATGTGGCTGTCCAGTTTTCCCAACACCGTTTGTTGAAGAGACATTCTTTTCTCCATTGTATGTTCCTGGCTCCTTTGTCGAAGATTAGCTGTCCATACATGTGTGGGTTTATTTCTGGGCTTTCGATTCTATTTCATTGATCTGTGTGTCTGTTTTTGTGCTAGTACCATGCTGTTTTGGTTACTATAGCTTTGTAGTATGTTTTGAAATCAGGGAGTGTGATACCTCCAGCTTTGTTCTTTTTTCTCAAGATTCCTTGAGCTATTCGGGGTCTTTTGTTGTTCCATATAAATTTTAGGATTCTTTGTTCTATTTCTGTGAAAAATGTTGTTGGAAGTTTGATAGGGATTGCATTGAATCTATAGATTGCTTTAGGAAGCATGGACATCTTAACTATGTTAATTCTTCCAATCCAAGAGCACAGAATATCTTTCTATTTCTTTGTGTCACCTTCAATTTCTGTCAGCAATGTTTTATAGTTTTCGGTGTACAGATCTTTCACCTCTGGTTAAATTTATTCCTAGGTATTTTATTCTTTTTGTTGCAATCGTAAATGGGATTGTATTCTGAATTTCTCTTTCTGCTACTTCGTTGTTAGTGTATGGAAATGCAACTGATTTTTGTATGTTGATTTTGTATCCTGCAACTTTACCATATTGGTTTATTACTTCTAAAAGTTTTTTGGTGGATTCTTTAGGGTTTTCTATATATAAAATCATGTCATCTGCAAATAGTGAGAGTTTCACTTCTTCCTTTCCAGTTTGGATCCCTTTTATTTCTTTCTCTTGCCTGATTGCTCTGGCTAGGACTTCCAGTACTATGTGAAATAGGAGTGGTGAGAGTGGGCATCCTTGTCTGGTTCCTGTTCTTAGAGGGATAGCTTTCAGTTTTTCACTATTGAGGATGATATTGGCTGTGGGTTTGTCATATTATGGCCTTTATTATGTTGAGGTAGTTTCCTTCTATACCCATTTTATTCAGTTTTTATCATAAATGGATGCTGTATCTTGTCAAATGCTTTCTCTGCATCTATTGAGATGATCATGTGATTTTTATTCTTCATTTTATTAATGTGGTGTATTACGTTGATTGATTTGCAAATGTTGAACCATCCCTGCATGCCTGGAATAAATCCCACTTGATCATGGTGTATAACCTTTTTAATGTATTGTTGTATGCGATTTGCTAGTATTTTGTTGAGGATTTTTGCATCGATGTTCATCAGTGATATTGGCCTGTAGTTTTCTTTTTTTTGTGTTGTCCTTGTCTAGTTTTGGTATCAGGGTAATGTCGGCTTCGTAGAATGCGTTAGGGAGCTTCCCCCTCTCCTCAAATTTTTGGAAGAGTTTGAGAAGGATAGGTATTAAGTCTTCTTTGAATGTTTGGTAGAATTCACCAGGGAAGCCGTCTGGTCCTGGACTTTTATTTTTGGGGAGGTTTGTGATTACTGTTTCGATCTCCTTACTGGTGATTGGTCTATTCAAATTCTCTATTTCTTCTCGATCCAGTTTTGGAAGGTTGTATGATTCTGAGAATTTATCCATTTCTTCCAGATTGTCGAATTGGTTGGCATATAGCTTTTCATAGCATTCTCTTATAATCTTTTGTATTTCTGAGGTGTCTGTTGTAATTTCTCCTCTTTCATTTCTGATTTTACTTATTTGTGCCTTCTCTCTTTTTTTCTTGGTGAGCCTAGCTAAATGTTTGTCCATTTTGTTTATCTTTTCAAAGAACCAGCTCTTGGTTTTATTAATTTTTACTATTTTTTTTTAGTCTCTATTTCATTTATTTCTGCTTGGATTTTTATTATTTCCCTTCTACTGATTTTGGGCTTTGTTTGTTCTTCTTTTTCCAATTCCTTTAGGTGCATTGTTAGAATGTTTGTTTGAGATTTTTCTTGTTTGTTGAGATAGGCCTGTATCGCTGTAAACTTCCCTCTTGGAAGCGCTTTTGCTGTATCCCATAACTTCTGGCATGTTGTATTTTCATTTTCATTTGTCTCCAGGTATTTTTTGATTTCTCCTTTGATTTCTTTGTTGACCCAATTGTTGTTTAGTAACAGTTTAATCTCCACATATTTGTGGCTTTTCTGATTTTCTTACTATAGTTGATTTCTAGTTTCATACCATTGTGGTCAGAAAAGATGCTTGGTATTTTTTCAAACTTCTTAAATTTATGGAGACTTGTTTTGTGGCCTAATATGTGATCAATCCTGGAGAATGTTCCATGTGCATTTGAAAAGATAGTGTATTCTTTGGTTTTTGGATGGAATGCTCTGTATATATCTACTAGGTCCATCTGCTCTGGTGTGTCATTTAAGGCCAATGTTTCCTTATTGATCATCTGTTTGGATGATCTATCCATTGGTGTAAATGGAGTGTTAAAGTCCCCTACTATTATTGTGTTACTGTCTATTTCTCTTTTTATGCCTGTTAATAATTGCTTTATATATTTAGGTGCTCCTATGTTGGGTGCGTAGATATTTACAAGTGTTATATCCTCTTGTTGGATTGTTCCCTTGATCATTATGTAATGCCCTTCTTTGTCTCTTTTTACCGTTTTTGTTTTAAAATCTATATTGTCTGATATGAGTATTGCTACCCCAGCTTTCTTTACATTGCCATTTGCCTGGAGTATCTTTTTCCATCCCTTCACTTTCAGTTTGTGACTGTCTTTAGTTCTGAAGTGTGTCTCTTGTATGCAGCATATATATGGGTCTTGTTGTTTTATCCAGTCAGCCACCCTATGCCTTTTAATTGGAGCATTTAGTCCATTGACGTTTAAAGTAGCTATTGATATGTATGTACCTACTGCCATTTTTTAACTTTTTTTTTTCCCTCAGTGTTTTAGTAGTCCTCTATACAGAATTGATGGTCTCTTTAGTTTGACCTCTGTTTGAAAGCTCTACTCTTTAACTCCCTTCCTCCCTCATTTTATGTTTTTGATATCATATCTAACCTCTTTTTTGTGCATTTGTATCCATTACCCTCTTATCATGGAAATAGATAATTTTTTCTATTTGTGGTCTTCTCTTTTCCCCTTAAATCAGTCCCTTTAACATTTCCTGTAGCACTGGTTTATTGGTGACAAACTCCTTTAATATTTGCTTGTCTGGGAAACTTTTTATCTCTCCTTCCATTTTGAATGATAACCTTGCCGAGTAGAGTATTCTTGGCTGCAAGTTTTTTCCTTTTAGCACTGTAAATATATTGTGCCGCTCTCTTCTAGCCTGTAAGGCTTCTGCTGAGAAGTCAGCTGATAGCCTTATGGGGTTTCCTTTGTATGTAACTCGTCTTTCTCTTGTGGCTTTTAGGATTCTCTCTTTATTTTTAATTCTGGACATTTTGATTATGATGTGTCTTGGTGTGTGCCTCTTTGGGTTTATCTTGTTTGGGGCTCTCTGTGCTTCCTGTACCTGGATGTCTGTTTCCTTCTTTAGGTTAGGGAAGTTTTCATCTATTATTTCTTGAAATAGATTCTCTGCCCCTTTGTCTCGCTCTTCTTCTGGGACACCCATAACACGGATGTTAGTGTGCTTGATGTTGTCCCAGAGGTCCCTTAGACTGTCCTCACTCTTTTTAATTCTTTTTTCTTTTACCTATTCAGCTTGGGTAATTTCTTCTAGTCTTTCGTCCAGCTTGCAGATCCGTTCTTCTGTATCCTCTACTCTGCTTTTCAGTCCCTCTAGTGAATCATTCATTTCCAGTATTGTATTATTCATTTCTGATTGGTTCTTTTTTATATCCTCCATTTCTTTGTTGACATTCTCACTGAGTTCATCTATTCTTCTCCCCAGATCAGTGAGCATCCTTAACACTCTTAGTTTGAACTCCCTGTCAGGTAGGTTGCTCATTTCTGTTTCACTTAGTTCCTTTTCTGGGGTTTTGTCCTGTTTCCTTACTTGGAATGTATTCCTTTGCCTCCTCATTTTGCCTTTTTCCCTGTGCTTGTGTCTATGTATTAGGTAGGTCAGCTACGTCTCTTGCACTTGGATAGGTCACCTTATATAAGTGATGCCTTAGGAGGCCGACAGTGTGCTCCCCTCGGTTCTCAATGTTCCACGGGTAACCCCTATGTGGGCTATGTGTGTCCTTCTGTTGTGGCCTGTTTGCTCTCCCTGTAGGCACCCAGGGAGGCTGAGTTATGCTCCGGGCCAGCTGTTGTAATGCTCAGCTGCTTGTGGTTGTTGTGGGCCCTTCAGTCTCTTTATCAGGTGTGGGAAGCCCCAGCACAGTTGGCTGTAAGTTCTAATACCACATTTGTGTTGCAGTATTTCTTTAAATGAGTAGGCCCCCAGCATGGCAGGTTCTTAGGCTCAGGGGCTTACAATTGCTGTAAGCCTCCAGCCTTTAGGTCTCTTGTCAACACTCTGAGGATTGCAGCTGGGTGGGGCTGGCCTCAGGCATGAAAGCACCCAAGTTTTTCAGGCTTTGGAAGGTGGGGCAAACCCCCTATGTGGGTCTTTGAGAAGCACAAGACTTCTGCAGCTGACAAGCCCCACTGCCCACAGGTCCACACACACAGTCAATGCAGTCTTGCCCCGTGTGCGCACCCCGACCTCCTGAAGTGGATCCAGTCTCTCCATGGCGGGAGCCCCACACACTCCACCACCGCCCCACACTTGCCACCCACTCCTTGTTCATGCCCTGCCCCACTGATGTTGGCTCAGTTGCCAGGCTGCAGAGAATCCAGTCACCAATCTATGCAGGCCCACAAGTTGCCTGAGGGCTTATTGTTGGGTGGGGCCAGTCCCTAGGGTGGGCTGCCTGCCCTGGCTGAGCTGGATCAAATCCGCGCTCTAGTGGGTGGGGCAGACCTGGGCTAGCAGGCCCCAGGGAGAACTTCAATGGCATCTGTGTCCGCACGCCCACACCAGGCCACAACAATGGCCGCCGCCAATGTCCCAGTCCCTGGAGAGGTCTCACCTCTCACTACGATGCACTCAGAGCCTATCAGCTGAGTCTCTTTTCTCCAAAGCACTGTGCACCTTTCTTTCTGGTGATTTTAGGTTGCTTTCTGAAACGGGTGAGTTTGCACCTGGGCCCTTTAAGAGCCGGTTTTAATTTCTTTGTGAACCAGATTTTCTGGGGGTACTCCCCAATGCTTTAGTAGCAAGCAAAGTCAGATATTCTGCCACTCGTCTCGATTGTGCTGGGTCCACAAAATGCCCACAGCAGGGGTGCTCCCCGGCTCATGGCCCCACGTGTCCAGGGAGGCTGCATACCTGTGGGCTTCTCCTGGTGGCCACGAAGCTCGCAGCTGGTGAAGGCGGCATTTTTCTTCTCCAGAAGGGAGTTTCTGCCTCTTCTACCTCAATTAGAATTGTCCTTTGTTGCAAGAGTTCCTCTTATACAGCTTTCAGTTCTGTCTCGGGGTAATTTTTCCACGAGTAGTTGTGAATTGGCTGTGTCCACAGGAGGAGGTGAGTTCAGAGTCTGCTTACACCACCATCTTGACTTCTGCTACCTTATTTTTGAAGTGCCTGTACTCTATCTTTTGGTTCTATGTTGTAGAGTGTGTTGCAGGCTACCTTTCAAAGGCACACCTGTTTTCCACTCTGCTTGTGACCTAAAATGAAAGAATGGTCTGGCCTTGAGCTTGACACAGGTGGACAGATTTGAGAAATAGTGATCGGTGTAATGGTACAGTCTATTGAAATGAACACAGAATTGGTAAATGAGAATTACAAAAGGTTTGAATTACCTGGAGAGTTGGAATGAAGGGTGAAGGGCTCTAACACACACACATACACACACACACACACACACACAAAGATTAAAGAAAAAGGGAGAGAGAGAAAAAAAGAAGAAAGAACACACCTACGTTAGCATTTGAATTTCAACTCTTTCATGGTTACTATAATAATTTACACTCAATCTATCCTAGAAATGATTGAAAATGTAGGCATGAGCTGGTGGCATTGACTACAATAAAATTAGTGTTTTAAACATAGATGAGAAATAGAAGAATCTTAAATCCTTACTGAGATAAATTATGGCCTCATCTTCTCTTGAGATGCTTGAAAAAAATTATGGGATTCTTATATTCTTTTTGTAAAAAATATTTATTTATTTATTTATTGTGTGTGTGTGTGTGTGTGTGTGTGCACGAGGAAGATCAGCCCTGAGCTAACATCCATGCCAATCCTCCTCTTTTTTTGCTGAGAGAAGACTGGCCCCGGGCTAACATCTGTGGCCATCTTCCTCCACTTTATATGGGACAGCGCCACAGTACGGCCTGACAAGTGGTGTGTCAGTGCGCGCCCGGGATCCAAACCCCGGGCTGCCAGCAGCTGAGCACGCACATTTAACCACTATGCCACGGGGCCCACCCCAGATTCTTGTATTCTTGAAACTGTAAAATTGTCTTTGGTGGCTAAGTGAAGCTCTACTTAACAAAAGAGAGAAGCTTATGAATGACCTATTAAGTGTGGTTTCAGTATTTTGTTCTTATGATATTATCTCACTTATGAGGCCCTTTCCTGAGTACTCTGACCGTGATCTGGATTAAAATAAAGTGTGTGCTTGTGTGTATATGTGTGTTTGTATTCATATATATTCACACGCTTTTTTTTTTTAATGAAAGAATCTCATTTAAAGCATATGCACCCTCCTCTTCTTAATAAAACCAGCTAATTGTAATAGGAACAATAACAATAGAAATCCACCACTCTAGTTTTAAAAAAGAGGTAACAGGAGTGTGAAACTATGCTATAATAATATTAATAATGAAAATATTTAATAACATTTTCAGAAGTGCTTTATCTTTTACCGAGCATTATTTCCTTTGAGTCTCGCAACTGTGTGTTTAGCAGATATTTTTTATCCTGCCCTAATTAGGGATTGTTTGGTAGCAAGAAACCTGATCTAATCAAGCTAGATTAAGTAAAGGGAGATTTATTGCGAGGAGAAAGGAAGTCTAACAAAACTAAAAAGCTTGGTCTCACATTGTATTGAAATGCAACAGGAAAGCCTTTGGTAACCCAAGCACCTCTCCACTGCTCTCTTGGTCTGCATGTTTCCTAGTTTTGCTTGGCTTCTCTTCTCTCTCTCTCTCTCTTCCCCTTCTTTGTTTGCAGATAGGTCATTATGGCTGCCCCCAATTTTTATCCTCAACCATGGATCTCACGTGTTTTTCTACTTCTGGCACTCCAGGTATTACTAGAATCTTTATAGTATTCCAATATAAAATTCCTGGGGATAAATGGGAGTAGGGAGCAGAAAAACTGAAATGCCCTGTATGGATAAGGTAAAACAAGAGGTAGGGCCACTTGGGGCCAGCCCCATGGCATAGTGGTTAAGTTCGGCATGCTCTGCTTTGGCAGCCTGGGTTCGTGGGTTCAGATCCCAGGCATGGACCTACACCACTTGTAAGCCATGCTGTGGCGGTGACCCACATACAAAATAGAGGAAGAATAGCACAGATGTTAGCTCAGGGATAATTTTCCTCAAGCAAAAAAAAAGGGAAGATTGGCAATAGATGTTAGCTCAGGGCAAATCTTCCTCACCAAAAAAAAAAAAAAAAGAAAGGAAAAACAGAGGTGGGACCACAAGTTATATGGTTCTATATGGGTAACTCATGGTAGGAGGGAGTTTAGAGGAGATGGAGCAGGCTAGACACCCAACCTCAAGTCAAAATACATTCCCTTTATAGATGAGGAAACAAGGCTCTGTTTTCTCCACTACCCGGGGTCTGACTGAGGTCTGAAAGCCCTTAGCATTGTAATTCAAAGTAAAAACAATAATAATCATTAAAATACATGTGGCAAAATCCATCAATGTGCTGATGACTACTTTGATACTTTCTGAAAAATCAAATTCTTTCGAAAGGTATTTTTTCTCATTTTTTTGTGCATCTGCTCTTTTGTTCTCTAAACACATGAACTAGGACACAGGCAAGTCCTTTACCAAGAAGAAGAAAATTCCATGCCAGACTGAAAGTTAAAAAATGAAGGAACTGACTTTTAAGTCCTTCACAATTTCCTGAGCATAGACTTGGTCTTAGAAGGGCTTTTGTGAATTAGGGGACATTCTTTTCTGGTAATGTATGATAAGCTGGGGCTCTTTGCTTTCTTGTATGTAATACCCAGAAACCATATTTGATGAGAAAATACTGTATAGTGTGATTCGTAATCCATTCTAAACATTCAAACACAGATTTATTTTTTTTGTATTATTTGAAAGTTGCAGGGTAATTGTTGTTGCTTAGAAAACAGAGAACAGTTTTTTGAAAATAAACTGCAATTTGACATCTTGAATGATAAATACGTGAGTCTTACCCTTGTAGGATGACCTCAAGCCTTCCACTAGGTCACCCATCTAGCTAATTCATCAGTTTTCAACAGTAGGGCTCTTGGGGCTCAGTGGGCAGGGACTATGAGGTGCTGGCTCTTTCCTTACTTTCCCAGCCTGCTCATTAAACAAACACTGCTAGGCCACACCTAAAAGTGTGAGGGGAATGGGACTCATTTATCTTTATTATATCTCAACCTCTGCCACAGAGCCTCCCACATAGTAGGTGCTTAATTATTATTTATTAAATGAATGAATTTTCTTTTCATCTTAAGATTTCACCTGAAATCAGACATTCGGTTGGAAATTCCCATCATTGGAAGGTGTTCAGGTCAGGCACAGTCAGTAGTCCAGGTTGAAAATAAACTGTAAGCTACACCAGAGTGAGCACAATTCTGACTGACCCCGAAATCATCCAATTTTCACCTCGGCCAGTTCTCTGGGATATTCTGGAAATGGACATCATCTTCCATATTCACTGGAGGCTGAAGTAATTGTAGGCCAACACTGCTTATATTTGGGGAGAATATAGGATGTAGAGTACAGAATAGAACAATTTTATGTCTCTATCTTCTTATTCTTTCTTCTCTCCATTTTTATTCTTTCATAAAATATTTAACAATGTCAAGTATGTTGCAGGCCATGGGAAAAGTCGGTGAATAAGACATGGTCTCTACCTTCAAGAATCTTTCAGTGTGCAAAAGACAAAGGGAATTAATAAACAGTAGTAAAATATTATGGATGTGCTGATAAGAGCTTATAGTGAGTATTATGGTTGTACAGTAAAAAAAGAATCATTTTCATCTTGAGATTTGGGGAGAGGCATCATGATGTTTTCACAGAGTTTGTAATGGTACTCCCCAAATCTCGAGATGAAAATGATTCCTTTTTACTCTTTAAAAGAGTCTTAAAATAAGAATGGCAATTCTTTGGATATTTCTTAAAGTTTATATTGTTTCACTTTGGAAGATAAGGAAAAGAAAGTCAGATATTAACCTGTAAATGGGAACTTTCCACAAAATATTTTTAAGGTTATCTCCTTTCGGAAGGATACTAAGCCATTCTGCTGCAAAATTTACCAGGCAGACTATGAAGTACCAGGGTGTTCCCAGGCACAGAGATGGGAGACAGCAGGGTGTGCTTGGTGAATGCAGCTGTGCATTGTGGAGCATGGAGTGGGGGCATAGATGATGCTAGAGGTGTATCCCTCATTTGCTGATATGCAAATTTGTGGTTTTCTTTTGTCAGGTATCTTTACTGCATATCTGATTCTGGGGTTTGAATCTGGAAAGTTCTTGAAGATATTTAATGACCGTTTCCTAAGGTACGGCTATAAAAAAGTCTAAGGAGGGCAGATAAGGCAAAGAGGAAAGACTAAGATCACAAAATCATAAAAGAAAAATTACGGGGATATGTTTATTAGATATAGGTGCTATTTTCTAAATCCTAAAATTTCTCATGGCGTTTCAGACCATATGGGTTTAATTATTACTTTTTTTTCTAGCAGATGTTCAGAGACAGTTTTCACTTGCCAAAACTGTGGGAAATGTCCAACCAAAAGGAGACTGGCATGATAAATCTGACAGGTTTTTGGTGATGAATGTATTAAGATAACAATTACAATTTGCATACTTAGATGCTTATTTTTATTGCAAAAGTCTTTGAGGATAATATTTAAACCACTACTTAAGGGTCTCTAATATCATAAATGCCTACTAATTGCCCTGTTATCTACCCCTGAATGTCATCATCTCAACTCAACCTGTTCCATAAACACTACATTTTCTAAATTCATTTCACAAAATAAAAAACTGAATAATGTTCAGATAAAAAAATGGAAAGGAAGACAGAAAGCCTTCTAGATTGTGTTTCTTAAGTGCTTTTTTTTCACGTTCTAGTGTTTTTTTCACCATTAGAGGTCCAGTAACTCAATGACATAATCATAGTTCCATAAAGATTAACTCATACTAACCAAATTTAAGTAAACCAGATGGCTATTGCACTAATGGACACTGAAGGATTTTCATTTTCAGCAACTAGGATATCCTTCTTCTACCCAAGTCAATTCTTCATCAGTAACAGAGTCTGGGGCTGTTGAATTTGCATTTGGGTTGTTCCTTGGTAGGCACAGATTCAGAGAAAAAGAGGTAGAACATGTTGAGGATGATTTTACTGACTCAAGGTGAGGCCTTATGAACCTTCACTACTTCACAACAGTTTCCAGCTCTCCAATGAGCAAGAAATATGTTTGTCAGATTTCCTGTTTTCTTTAGAAAGTGCTGGAGAAATACTGCCAAACTCATTTTCTGCTCTCCATTTTTCCACGACCCATAATGATATTTCTACTTCTTTTAACATGTTCTTTCTTGAGGAAGAATTTTATCACCCAGACTTGGAAGGCACATAGTGTTAGTTCCACAGTGCTCGATGTGTTGAGGCAATTGCAGAGGTCTGCCCTTGATGACTGGGAGGGGACATAGATCCCGCCACTCAATGGAGAAGCATCAAGAGGACATTGTAAGACCATGTGGGACAAGAGATACTGATGATAGCCATCTTTTCAAAACACGGTCTGCCACAGTCCACCCTCTGGCCACATCAATTCACAGCACTTTCACATGCAAAGTTCATCAACCCCTGCCCCAAGATTTCCAAAGTTTCATCCCATTACATCATCTGCTCAAAGGCCAGTATTTCATCATTTAAATTAGGTTTAAGCTCTTCACATGCAGTTCGTCAAGTGCAGCAACTTCAGTACGGTTCCGTTCAATCTAAAGACTTGTAAGCTGCAAGAGACAAATTATCTGTCTTCCAGCTCCCTCTCCCCAAAATTCTACAATTCTGGTTTGACTAAGATAACTGCTCAAAAATGGGGGACATGAGAGACGCACGGTATTCACTGGTTCATAGCAGTTCTGAAATCCAGGGGGACACGTGTTGCCAGTTCTTTGATTAGGGCCCAATCTTACTCTACGGGAGTTCTCAGTGTCTCTTTGTTCTGTCCTCTGAGTTCTTCCTTTTCCACAAGGAGAAGTCTGTGGTTTAAGTTGAGAAGATTTCTCAGCTTGCTTCCTGCCTTGAAAACGTTGTAGGTGCAAATGTTTCCTCTCATTTCGTACTGTCTCTGCCCCTTTCAATTTATGGTGGAATTAGTTGTGCCAAAACAATTGTCGTAAAAATTTTGTAACTTTTCTGTGACTCTTATTGGAATTCATTCCAATAGACAAAGGCCACAAGTACAGATAACTTTAAGACTGGCGCTTTTCTATCTTGGTCTCCCTGAAGGGAAGCTAAAGGACAAAACACTTAATATTCTTACAAGCCTCGTTTGTTGGTGGAATCTGTAAGGCCTTCTCTTAAGATCTTGAAGCGCCTTTCATTTGTCTGAAAGTTTTTAAAAGGCGCTCTATTAGGACTTTCGGAATTCAACAAAAGAGCTTATAGTCCCGTGGGATTTGAGCTTTGGTGTGATACTTAATTTGAGACTCATTTGCCATCTGGAGAGACCGGGAAGGAGAAATAGTTTTATATTCAAGCTCAGACAGTCCTGACTTTTTGATATTTAACAGTTTTTTCTTTAGCTAAACTTGTTCCTTTCATATTTTATCAAAGGCTAGGAGAAGAAGCCAGGTGGTGATTTTAATATTTTGCCTGGAAATCTCCGTAGCTATGTAATCATGTTCATGAGGTACATTTTCTATTTTTTACATTACAGTGGGCAATAGTGTTGCCAAGCTTTCTGCCTCTACATAACAAGGCACCCATTCTTGTAGCTCCCAATAACATTTTTCTTATTTTCCTTTAAGCTCTCTCGCAGCCTTTGGGCTTTGAGCCCATTATGTGTCTGTTAACACTCTCCTCAAATCCTTTTAAGATTTCACCCACAGTCTTCTCAGCCTCCTTCCAGCTTCCACCCACTACTGCATTCCCAAACCAATACCACATACTTTAGGTTTTTGTTATGACAGTGCCCACTTCCAGGTATCAAATTATAAGTCAGCTGCCTATTATTACATAACAAATCACTCTAAATCATAGTAGCTTAAAACAACGATCATTTGTTTGTTCACAACTCTGCTATTTGGGCAGGGCTCTGTGGAGACAGCCCAGTTTTGCTCCATGCAGCATCAAACGAGACAGCTTCACTGTGGCCTGGAGGATCCATTTTCAAGATGGTTGACTCAGTGGAGACTGTTGACTGAGAGTTCAACCAGGGTTGTCAGCCAGGGGTCTTGATTCCTGGGTCTCTCCATGGGTTTCTGAACTTCCTCACAACATGGTGCTGGGTTCCGGGGCTGAGCATTCCAAGAAAGCAAGGTAAAAGTGCATGACAGTTTTCTAGCTTAGCCTCAGAAGTCATGTGACATCACTTCAGCTCAAGTCCGTGGGTTGAGAAGTAGGTCATATTGTCAGAAGAGCCTGTAGAATGGGAGATATTGTTACAGCCATTCTTGGAAAAGGTAGCCTGCTCCAACTAGTATTGTTGAAAAAGTTTTCCTATTTACGGGCCGTCTGTGAGCTATTTATTGCCTATTTTTAGATCTTCATATTTGACTTTTTATTGATTTGTATATGTGCTTTGTATATTGGGAATATTAACCCAGTGTCTCTCATATCCATTGCCAATATTTTTTTTCCCCAGAGTATTCCTTCTTATGTGGATTCCAATGGCTTTTTAAACAGACCACACTGGTGTAGCCATGCCCAGTACACATGCTGGAAGTGTGCTGTGGCTAAGGTGGACAGAGATATTCAAGTCCTCTGGGATCTTGTTTGTTACACACAGGAAAATAAACAATAAAAGAAAGCAAAGAATTTGTAAAGTAAAAATATGGACATTATACTTGCCCTAAGGGTGTAGGGAACAATCTTATTCTCATGAGGTATTTAAAGGAAAGAACATCCAAGAGTAAGTAATTAAAATATAATTCTTATACGCAAACGTTGGGCAGTGCCTGGCATAGTAAGTGCTTGTTTAATGCTTATTTAATGGCTAGTTTCCTTTCATCAGTGACAGCCTTAGTTTGGGTTCTCCCAGAAGCAGTCCCTGAGAGAAAGATGTGGGCCTAAGCAGTTTACTTGGGAAGGGAGTCCAGAAAACAGAGTGGGGTAGTGGGACAGTGGGACAGGGAAGAGAGGCTGGTGCTACAATTAGGTAACTAGTGTGGGCACGTGGGACTCAGTCCCTCTGGGGCTCTTTAAAAAGCTATAAAGAACACACTTCAGAATAATCCCACCAAGAGGCAAGAAGGCTGGGGTATCAGGCCATCAACTCCAGTGCCTCAGGGTTGAGTGTTACACCTGGAAGCATTAACCTGCTGGCACTTCCAGCCTTTCTTGAATGCAGGTGCTTGAGACAAGAAGCCTTTGGCATGCTTGAGAACTACATACCAAGGCACAGGTACCCTCTGTGGTCGGTGCAGCTATATGGGCAGGGCTCCGGCAGCATTGACTCCAGTGATATATTGGATAAAGAGAAAAAGAAAAGAAAAACTGTAAAGATGGAATAACAGAAATGGAGCAAGAAAAAAAGAAAATCATTTGTGGAGGAAAAGTTAATTCTCCTACAATGCCTGAGAATTATGTAAAACCAACTACATTTTCTATAACTTTTGGGGTCAGATAATATAATTGAGAACTTTAAATCAATTTTATTTTTAATTTCATGAGATGAATGTGTGAAGCAGTACCTTTCGGAGTCAAAAGTAACAGACTTTGGCTGGTAGTTATCTGCTTAAATGCTGCCTTGAAACAGAAAAGGTATTGGAAAAGAGAATGCTGGTTTACTACAGAAAGAGAGATATGAGAGTTTTGACAAAATGAAAGTGAAAAATGGAACAGAAATTCTCTCTCTGTCCCCTTTCCTCCCTTCCTCCCTTCCCGCCTCCCTCCCTCCCTTCCTTTCCTCCTCTGTCTCTCCCTCCCTCCTTTGCTTCCTTCCTTAGTATGTACAACTCAAAGAGAATGTTGGTGAAAAAAAGCATGACCAAACAGACTTAGCTTTCTATACCTTTACCTTTTATGTCACTCTGGGACCCGTTAAGGTAATGACGTACTTGTGATTAATTGTTGACTATCATTTAGTATCTATTTGGCCCTTAGAAACTATATCCTCTTTACATTAGCTGCAGGCTGCCACAGTCTGATTACCATTCAGTACTGATCTCCCAGTGAATGATAATAGAATTAACTTAACAAACAGACAGAGTAATATGAAATGTCAACTTTTATTACATACTTTTCTTCCATCTGCCAGAATGATTTTAAATGCCAGTTTTAAAAAGAAGAGAGACAACCAGCCGGCCTTTCGGTGGGGCTTGCATATGGCTGCCCATGGTGTATGGCGTTTGAGTGTCCCCCTGCACGCCCGCTCAGAGCACTGCTGAGCCCTGGCCTGGTGGTGGCACTGGGCTGCACATGGCAGTAATCTCTTGTCCATCTGTGCTCTTTCTCTGCCTGGGATAAGCTGTTATGGTTGAACAGCTCTGTTTTGTCTTTCTTTTTCTGAAAGTTTCTTGAATTTTGAATCTTGGCCTTTGGGTTGGCAAAAGTTCTGCTTTCTTCTTTCAAGAGAGATGCTGTGTCTTCTCTTCCTTCCCAGACTGCTGTCCTTGTTGAGTGTGAGCCAACAATACGCATCACTGTTTGGGTTTTTGGTGGTAACTGTCTGATTAAATATGGCAGCTTGTGAGATAGATTGTGGAGGATACAAAGAGTTTAATTTTTAACCTCCCTGGATAAATCAAACAGTCTTAACCTGTGATGTTAGTAATCTACCCAGAATAAACTAGGTACATCAGTCAGATTCTGTTATAGCATTGTGTACATCTCCTTCACATTGCTCATCAATACTCACTTATTATATATATTCCCACTTATTTTCTATAGTCCCATTAGAATGCAAGTTCTAAGAAGGCAGGAACTCTGTATTTTTTCTGTGTGGGTATACTTCCAGCATACCTGGTACACAGTAGATGCTCAATAAATACATTTTAAGTAATTGAGTGAATGTCATCTTGCTGCCTTTTGAGCCTATCTATTTTAAAGTGTATTGAGTTAAGAATCAATAAAATAGGCAAGAACTGAACCTACCTTCCTAACAAGATGTTACCTGGAAGGGTAGCTGCAAATTTGCCTGAGAACAGTTCTTCCCTTATCACTATGGCACACAGCCAGTTAAAACGAACAAATCAGAGGCCCTGGTCTCTCATTTCCTGCTTCTGGCAGGCAGTGTCCAAGTTAACCTGAGTTTGAGGCTGGGAGATACAAGGTCATATTGCTTAAGGTCCAAGGTTCATGAAGGAGAAATCCAAGATAATGGGCAATGGATTCCAGAAGGTATGATGCAAGTATGAAGGTGGAAACACAGAAAGAGAAAAGATACTAATTAGAAAGGCAAGAGTCAGGAGACTTAAGGGCTGGTGAAGGGATGATTGGGGGGATATTTGAGATGCTGAGGAAGTTTCTCAGTTCATCAACGGAAGCAGCGAGGTGAGAGTTAAACTGTTTGGTCACAGCAGATTCCCGGAGAGGTGGATGACTTGTAGATTCCTGCTGCCATTAGAGAGCGATAGCACAGGCCCTCCCAGGCAGCCTTGCTGGGAATCATCCCTCTTCTTAACCACTACTGCTCCCTCCAGAGCGATGCGGCCTTCTGTTGGAGTCCTGGTCCACTAATCTGCGAAACGTTCCAATCCCTTCTACAATGTTCCCACAGTGTCCAAACACCAGCAGTGCTTATTTTTTTAAGAAAGCCAAATTTATCTGTGTATAGTTCTGATTGTTACAAAATAACGTGTGTGTGTGTGTGTGTGTTTAATATTTGTTTCTGTATGTTTTATCTTTTGCTTTTAATTCTATTCCTTAGGGACTTGTTACTTTCTCACATGACTGGGATCTCAAAATACTTGAAGACAGTCGTTATTCCCTGTACTAGTCAGAGTAATTAACTCTAGTGACCACATCAGATAAACCCTGAAATTTCAGTAGCTTAACATAATAAAGGTTTATTTGCTTCTCCTGGGTCAGAATACCTTTCTGAATCTTATAACAATGCTTTCTGGAACATGTGGCCTTCTGAGGCTAGAGGAAAAGAGAGATGGAAGCAGCAAAGAAATCATTAATTGCCTTGCCCTTGAAGTGACACACTTCACTCAATCCACTGGCCAGAATTAGTCATGTGACCATAACCTAACTGCAAGGGACTTTGGGAAATTTAGGAGAGCACGTGGATATTCGATCACCTCTAAATGTGTTGTCTGCTTCCTACTACTCCTGTAGTTTTTTATTTTTTCAACTGGCTAAATTTCCCAGAGCCTTTGCTTCCTTTCTTTCAATTATTTCTTATAGGACAGAATTCCAAGTACCCTCATCACCCAAAACCTCCAATGTTTGCTATATAGTTCATAAACTATGCTACACTTCCTCTATGGTCCTTTTTTCCTGTCCACCATTGTATTCAGGCACGTTTCCCCCACAAAACCTAGAGACTAGTGAGCAGGTAAATAGGAAATTGAAATAGGATGTGAGAAGTCTACTGATGATGCAAGTGTACTGATGTACAAAGGTTATAGCCACACTCAGAAGGGATACATAACACAAATCCTTCCTGAATGAAGAGATATCTAACCTGAGATCCTAGGAATTAATCAGAGTCAACCAGGTGGGAGAAGAACTGTGAGTGGATATATCAGAACAGAGGGAAGGGCATGTGGGAAGCCAAAGGCCCAAGTACAGCAGTAAGTGTGATGCATTCAAAGAACTGCCCAGGACTCATTTCTGCTAGAGCGTGGAACGTGAGGGGGCACTGGGCAGGGATGAACTGAGGTGTAGGCAGTGCCAGATCATTCAGAGGCTTGTAAAATATACTCATGGTTTTGACTATATTATAAGAACAATGAGATTCACTGAACTTTTTAAGCAGGGGGATACAAGAATCAGACATTTTTGAAAGATTGTTTTGGCTTCAATGTGGAGAGATCAGATTCAGACTGAAATTGGATGAATTTAGAGGCAGAAAGATCAGTTAGATAACTACAATAATCTCAATGGGAATGCATAGAATTCTGTAAGAGGGTAATATCAGAGATATTGGAGATCTTAGAAGATGGATTTTCAAGATATCTTCCACCAGAAGATATCTTGATATTGTCTCCTCTGGAGTTTCTGACGCAAACAAACAAACCACATCCAGCTAGGCGTTTCCACCCCACCAAAATTGCAAATAACCAAACTTCCAGTCTGGTTTTAAATAGGACAACCGGATAGATGTGTCCTTATCTTTCTCTCAAGCTAAAATTTGAGCTTATTTGAGGGAACCACATTTTATACTTCATTTTATTTCTACCCAGAGTTCTAGGTATACAATAAACACTTTAATTAAAAAACCAGGTACAGCAAAACATATAAAATAAAACAAATTTTGAATTCATTATTATAACAAGCACATCTGCTATCTCTCAGATGATCTATCCAGTAATTCCCCAATCTTACAATGCTGTTTTGGTATATATTTACAGTTAAATATCTTTATTTACCAACAGAAATAAAAATAACAAAAATATGGATTCAGTGGTTGAAGGAGGCTCCTAACAGTGATTTTGCTTAGAGGAAGATTTTCATGTGACTGTCTCTTTAAGTTACTAATTTGGCAAGAAAAAATATTCAAAATAATTAATTAGGTTCATCCTTTGAAGAGGAATTAAAAGTGTACATATTTGAAAGTAAGTGAAGCACATTTATAACAGGAAACATTGCAAATAGTACAGTGTCTTTTTGACGTAAATAGGGAAAGGGAACAAAGGTTTATTCTGATCCCCAGACCTGAAGGCACAAGGTGCCAACATCTAAAGAGAAGGTATTGTTGACTACACTTTTCCTACAAAGATGGTACAACCTTGGTCATAGCCGAAGTGTCAATGTTGATACATACGTAGGAGGATATTTGTTAAAATTGCAAAGCATATATGTGGCAGGTTAGGAAAGCAGCCTCTTTACACACATACCTGCAAATGAGGTACATTCACCATCTGCCCGAAAAGGAGCCATGTTGTGCTCGCATAGTTAGAACTGATCACTCTGGCAAAGAAATGAACATCACGGTGGGAGCTGAGCACCACCACAGAGTTGAAATTCTTGTTAAATTAAGATTATCCAACCTCACTGAGGGGGATAATCCATTTACATATTCACACCCCAAGCTCTTAATTTTGCAGACAAGCCTTAATAAGAACTGCTCTTTGTACAATTAAGCAAGGAAATTAAATATTTATTGCATTTCTTTCTTTTTTTCCACCTAAATCATGTAATAAATAAGAGAACAACGCGGTTGCTAATATTCTTAACAGGCTTCAATTTCCAAAGAATTTCACTTTGAATATTTAAGCTTCATGAGGGCAAGGATCTAGATAGTTGTGGCCCTTGTTATATCCTTACCACATACAAAGTGTTCAGTAAATATTCACGGAGTGAATATATGAATGAATGGTTTACATTGATTCTATTTTATTGTCTCCTAGACAGCTCAATCACTAGATATCTAATTTTATGATGTTTTTATTATAGTTAGGACTACATTTATAAAACCAACATTTTGTTTCATAATCAATGAAGTACAAAAATTATTTTAATTTTGAAACTATTAACAAAGTCAGTAATAAAAAACCGTACATTCTTATCTAGATAAACTTTTAATAATGCTAAATCTTTCAAAGTGACTATTTGATATTTTTAAGGAAACATGTTCAAGGAAAATGTTACTAGTTTTTTTTTTTTTTTTTTACTAATTCATACTTCGGATGTTGACAAAATAATAATCCTAATCATCATCAATCCAATTCAAAACATTTCCATAGATTTTTAAACATTATAAAGAGACTTTAGGTAATAAAATCTCCTTTGGTCTTCACAAGGTCTGGGCTTGCATTGCAATATTTACTTTTAGGGACCTGAGAGGACAGGAATGTGGCATTTGTAGTTACAGGTACTGATTAAAGAAAAGTCCCAATTCAGCACAGTCAACTCAGCATTTTAAATTCTGTCTGTCTAAATCTTCATCATGCCAGCAACTCTGCATGAGTCATTTGGTAGCTAATTGGCATTGACTTTGCACCTTTCTTTGTTAAGTGTAAGAAAAGGAAACACAAACCCCTTAGCTATCAAAATAACTAGTGTCCTTTGAAAAGTGACACATAAAAATGATAATTATGGAGATTATTCAAAAACATAGGAAAGTGTATAAGATATAATGTTCAGTGGAATATATATTATTTAAAAATATAGACGCAAATACATAAGGATTGGAAGCTAACCTGCAAAAATTAGAATAGCTAGTTAGGATTCAGGGTTATGGGTAACTATCTTTTCTTTTGCAAAATTATATTTAAAGTTGTTGTAGCATTATGGTTTTCCTTTTTGAAATGGTGAGGCAATACAGTCTGGTGCCATTGTAGGGCAAAAACGATTATCCTGGAAACATGAACACACAGCTTGGGATTACTTTACAAGAATGGGTATGATGTTTTGGGGATTGATACAGTATTCTGTGTTCCTAGAATAGGCATTCAGTTCACAGTACTTTTATCTTCTTGTTAAAATGTAAATATTCTTCACTCATGTTATGACAAACTATTAAATCAAGGCAAGTCTAATTTTTAACCATTCTAAACAAAAATAAGCTATGGATTATAGATATGCAGATACACTACAAGACTGGAAAGAACTTAAAAAGAAATAATTATTAATACAAAGGAAAAAAATAGTCCCACTCAAATCTATTAATCTAAGTAAATACTGAATGATGTTTAGAAATTATTTTAAAAATTCTTCCCTACACCATATTTTTCGTTTTAAAATCTTACATTTTACAATGTCATCACTCATAATATACTTATCAATTTGTGACATGGATATAAGTAATAATGTTTTGTGATTATAAACTTTGAATTCATGTCATGTGGTGTTCAGTGCATACCTATTGCTTATTTGCAACAGAGGCAAAATTAATAATGGATACATGATTTATTTCATGAGTGGAATAAAACTATTTTTTCTTGAAGTTAGATTTTTCTAAAACACTATGAAATAGTTATTAATGGGAAGTAAATGAAAGCTTTATGTGTACAGTGATCTTGTCATTTTTTCTGCTTTTTTATCCTGATACAGATCTTTAACTTTAAGCAATAATGTGATCCTCTCATCATCCAGAACATGAGATTGCCCTGAACTTTCATTCTCAAGAAAATTTGCAAATCACATTTATACCCAAAACAAGAAATTGTTTCCTCCATCCCATACTACCAAAAGAACATTGTACATTAAAATTTCTACGTTAAATGAGGGATATTGTAACTTAGTGGCTACATAAGGAATAGAGGAAGAAGACAATTGAGTTTGATGTATGACTGCTTCACCTGGAGAAACTAGGTCCTGCAAAGAAGAGCTTTTTTGTGAGAAACACACACACACGCACAACCAGTTAGAAGGAAATGTTGATATTATTAAATACACAAGGGTGCCAAATCTGCTCATGTATATTAACCATCAAAATAACATTCTGAGCATAAGATTTAGAAAGAAAAAGAATCATGCTCTGGAATGAGCAGTCAGTAATATGACAACTGTAAAAGGCTTACTTAGGAATTCAGAGATCAAAAAGGAGCTGTAGTCTTTGCAGCTCCATTAGGAATTAGACCCAAACCACTTCCTTTTTTTATGACAGTATTCAACTGTGCACTTTAGATC
Organism: Diceros bicornis minor; assembly: GCF_020826845.1. NCBI lineage: Eukaryota > Metazoa > Chordata > Mammalia > Perissodactyla > Rhinocerotidae > Diceros > Diceros bicornis. The sequence continues at coordinate 34,124,046 of NC_080743.1, forward strand.
TTCCCAACAGCAAGCCTAATGAGCCCTGTGGAGGCCACACTACCTGCCAAGAAAATAATCCATCCTCCAACAGCCCCAGCAACAATATTCCTCAGCGCTCAGAAAAAGTACTGAAATGTTGTCATTCTAAAGACATTCTACAATCCTCCCCAGCAATCCCAGAGAATCTAATGAGTGAAAAGCCAGAGTACACAAAAGAATCATCATTTCCAAATTTAGAAGAAGAAGAAAAAAAAGGAAGCACTATAAGTCAGAAAATTAACTACTGACTGTCAAAAATGACCTTCCTGGAGTGTCAAACAATGCCTGTCATGGCTTCTCAAGTTACCTCGGCAGGAAGGCCCAATGACTGAAGAGAGACCGCAGTGCATTGATTCACTGCCCTGCTAACGTGCAACCTGTTCTTAACGTTCTTATTTCCATTTCATTTTGGAGATATATTTTAAGACTAATACTTAGGCCGGTGAATGAACAAATCTGATAACAAGAATATTACAAAGGAGAAAGTTGTGTTTTTTTTCTACCTTTTTCTTTCTTCTTTTTATACCTCTCATTGGCTGTTTTTTTTTTTCTTCTCTCATCAAACATTGATATTATTTTTATTTTTACATAAAAAAATACACAGGATGCCCCCTGGGGCACATAGAAATCAGTATCTCTGACCTTGAGGTAGATACTTCCCTGTAGATTTCTAGGAAAAAAATGGACATGAAACCATGAGTAAGGCACCATATCTGCCCTCAAAGAGCTTGTATTATAGTTATCATTCAGACAAGGACAGCTGCAGTTACAATATAGTGTCCTAAGTACTGTAATAAGGCAACAACAGGACCTAAATAGTACCTAAAGTGTATACCTAATTTAGTCTTGGAGAACATTTCTGGAGAAAATAATGATTAAACTGAGACCTGAAAAAAGAGTAGGAGTTGTCCCCTGAATGTGCCACCCTTTGATTATATGATAAAGAATTTAGAAGATCAAAGTTGTGATTTCAGCTGGCAAGTGACTTAAGCTCTCTGTATCTTGATTGTCTCATCTCTGAAACTATTTTTGCCAACTGGTAGGATTGTTGTGAAGATAAGGATGTCTGAGACCAACAAACTAAAAATGGATACCCAGTGGTAAAATGTTACTATATTTTACTAACTACAAAAGCTTACAGGATGTGGCAGGCAACCTTTAAATGGCCCCTAAAGATTCCCACCTCCTAGTATTCACCCACTTGTGTAATCCTCTTCTCCTTAAGTATGGCCTGGACTTATTGACACAGTTATAAGGATAGAATACAGTGGAGCAATGGGATGTAATTTTCAAAATCAAGTGATAAAAAGACTAAGACTTCTGTATTGGGGCTTGGCTCTCTCTCCCACTCTCCCTTGGATTTCTGATCTTGGGGGAAGCCAGCTGCCATGTGATGAGGCAGCCCTAGGAAGAGGCCCATGCACCAAGGCACCAAGGTCTGACAATAATCATGTAAGTGAGTTTGGAAATGGATGTCACTCTCAACATCTGCCCCATTGAACCTTCAGATGAGACCACAGTTCAGGCCAACAGCTACCTCATCAGAGATCTTGAGCCAGATGTAAGCTGCTAAGCTGTGCCTGAATTCCTCACAGACTTGTTAAACACTTTGAGATTTCCGTCAAAACTCTGGAGGGGCCATGGATTGGAAGAAAAGAACACGACCAGAACTAAGGGATTCATCAGAAAATTAAGGGCAAAACTAAAATAGTTCCTCCCTAACATAGTGAAAAGTGAGCCTCCATAAGATCAAGGAAATATGGCAATAATTTAGCTGTGTTCTCAGACAAATATCAAAACTATTTGTTTGACAAATAGTGTAAAACAGAACTCACACTCTCCATAAGTATCATCTATGATGTCCAGTCTAAAATTTAAAAAAAAAATTGTAAACACGAACAAGAGTAGAAAAATATAAAACATAATTAAGAAAAAAAGTCAGTCAACAGAAATAAACCCACAGATGTTGAAATTAGCAGGCAAGGACTTTAAAATAACTATGATAAATGTCTTAAAGAATCTGCAAGAAAAAAAGGATAATTAGTGAAGAAATGGAAAATGTCAGAAGAGATTCACAGATATAAAAAGGAGCTAAATGAAAATTCTAGAACTGAAAAATACAATATCTAAAATTTAAAAATCCATTGGATGGAATTAACAATACACTGAAAGAAAACATAGGCAAAAGTAACAGTGAACTTATAGGCCAATCAATAGAAATCATTAAGTCAAAACAGACAGAAAAAACATGGAAACAAATGAAAGGAGCCTCCATGACCTGTGGGACTGCATCGTGCCACATAAGATACTTGTAGCCCAGACAGAAAGGATAGAAAGAATGGAGCAGAAAAGATAGTTGAAGCAGAAAACATTAGGTAAAAAATTTCCAGATTGGATTATAAAAAACAACTACAAAATCAGGAAGCTAAGATAAATACAAAAAGAACTTTGAAGTCAAAGTGCTGAAAAGCAAAGAAAGAGAAAATTTTAAAAGCAGCCAGAGGAACAAAAGGGAATATTACACACAGGGGATAAAGGATAAAAATAATTGTTGAATTTTTATCAGAAACAATAGAGTCCTGAAGACAATTAGACAATATTGTTTGAAAAAATGGGAGTAAAAAAACCCACATCTGTCAACTTAAAATTCTGTGTCTAGTGAAAACATATTCCAAAAATGAAGGCAAAATAACAAAAGCTATAAGAATTTTTCACTAGCGGACCCACAATACGACAAATGCTAAAGGATGTTCTTTAGGCTGAAACAAATGACACTGGATGGAAATCTGGACCCACAGGAACGAGCGAAGAGTATCAGAAGTGCTAAATATAAAAGACTAACTTTCTTAACTTTCTAACATTATTTAAAAGTAAATTTACATTTAAAGCAAAAATAATAATACACTGTGGGTTTATAACACAGGTAGAAGTAAAATTTATGGCAAGAATTGGACTAAAATGAGAGAGGTTTAAATGAAATTATACTCTTGTAAAGTTCTTACATTATAAATGAGCTGTTCCAATATTAGGTTACAATATGTGAAGGATATCTATCGTAATCCTTAGAACAGCCAATGAAAAAATAATGAGTATAGTTAAAAATCAATAGAGGAAAGAGAATAAACTGAAATTTAAAAAAATCAATTTGTAATAACAAAAAAGCCAAAAGTAGGAGAAAAACATAGAGAACAGAGGGGCAAATAGAAAACAAATATCAACAGTTCCTATATTTAGTCACATTATATGGAAATGGAGCGAACACTTCAGTTAATAAGCATAGATTGTTAGACTGGATGTAAAAGCCATATCCAAATGTATAAAATATTTACAGAACAGTAAGAGAATTTAACGAGGTAAAAAAAACACAAGGTCAGTATAAAAATCAATTAGATTCATATACTTAGTACAAGTGGAATATAAAATGAAATCGAACAATGCCATTTTCAATACTATCAAAAACTATAAAGTATTAGGAGTAAAGTTATTAAAAAATCTTAAAGATGTCCACAATGAAAACTACAAAATATTGCTAAGAGAAATAAAAGAAGACTTAAATAAATGGAATAATCTATCTATCACATTTATGGATTAGAAGACTTAATATTGTTAAGTTGTCCCTTATTCTCATACTGAGTATAGATTCAATGCCAAACACTTAAAATCTCAGCAAGATTTTTTTCTAGAACAGATGGACTATCTGATTCTAAAATTTGTATGAAAATGCAAAGAACCTAAACCAACCAAAACAATCCTGAAAATCAAAAATGAAGTTGGAGGAGATATGCTCTCTGATTTTAAGCCTTCCTATAAAGAGATAGTAATAAACACATTGTAGTATTAGTTTAAGAATAAAATAAAACAAATAAATAAGTAAATAAGTATGTAAGTAAATTAACATGTAAATAAATAAATGTGATAAAACAGAGATCCCAGAAGTAGACCCTCACATGTATGGTCAGTTACAAAGGTGCCAAGATAATTCAATTGGGGAGGGCCAGTCTTTACAATAAATGTTGCTAGAACAACTAGATATAAATAAAGAAAAATTAACTTTGACCGATACCTCACGCCATCAAAAAATTAATTCAAAATGTATCTTGGCCTAAACATAAAGGTAAAATCTATACAATTTCAAGAAGAATACATTGGAAAACTTCACAACTGTGAGGCAAAGATTTCTTATGACACAAAAGCACTAATTTGACTGTAAAATTAAAGACTTCTGCTCTATAAAGTCACTATTCAGAAATGAAAAGACAACCTTGAGATTGAGAAGAAGTATTCACGATACATCTATCTGACATAGTATTGGCGCCCAGAATATATAAAGAACTTTTACAGTTCAATAATAAAAAGACTAAGATGTCGACAAAGAGTAGACAAAAAACTTGAACAGAGGCTTCACATAAAGGAGTTATATAAATGACCAATAAGCACATCAAAACATGCCCAACATGATTAGCCATAGGAGAAAGTAAATTAAAATAACAATGAGATATCCCTATACACCTGTTAGAACATGTAAAATAAAAGAGAATGACAATACCAAATATTGACCAACATGTAGAACAACTGAAACTCTCATACATCAGTGGTGGTAGATAAAATAACACAACTACTGGAGAAAAAAGTTTGGCCATTTCTTATAAAATTAAACAAACACCTACCGTATGATCTAGAAATTCCATTTCTAGATATTTTTCAAGAGAAATCAAAACATATGTCCACAAAAAGACGACTATACAAATATTCATGGCAGTGCTATTCATAATATTCAAAAACTGGAAACAATCCAAATATCAATTTATAGAAAAGAGGATAAACTGTGGCACATTCATGAAATGTAACACAGCACAGCAATAAAAAGGAAGGAACTCTTGATGCTCTCCACTATTTGGGTGAATGGATCTCAAAATATTATGTTGATTAAGTGAAATCAGACACAAAAGGACTCTACAGGTGTGTGTCAGAAAATTCTAAATGAGATCCTATCAACCAAACTGAAGCAAGTAAGAACATAATGCTGAATTATTCAACTGGTGTATTATGGATTCATAGTCTCCAAACTAGAAGGGACCTTTTCTTCAAATCCCATCTTCTTTTCCTTCTTCTTCTTTTTTCTAATGAACAATCAGAGACCCAGAAAAGCAAATGATTTAATGATTTGGTCAAAGTCACCTAGACCATACTAAATAACTAAATAATTTAGACAAATGCTAAATACTAAGCTCTAGTGATAGAAATTAAAGCAGCGATTACCTTTGGGGATGGGAGTGGATTTCTGAAAAAGGGTAGGAGAGTATTTCCTAGGGTGATGGAAATATTCTTCATCTTGATTGGGGTAGTGGTTACAAGGGTATAATACATTTATCAAAACTCAAGAAACTGCAGGCTTAAAATTGTGTATTTCATTGTATGTAAATTATATCTTAATAAAAAATAAAATAAAAGAAGGAATCAAAACTGTACACATGTTAAAAATAAATGTTTGTTTTTGTTTCAAAGAAAAAGTTGACCTATGAGGAACTATTGACAATGAAATCTTTCATTTAAAAAAAAAAGAAAAAGTTGAAATTTGCAACATAATACTGTTAATCTCTGTAGGATTGTTTTACATTATTTAAATTTACTTTTTTCTATACATATGTGTTCTCAAATTTTTGATTGGAATATCGTGAATGCCAAAGCTTACTGAATGTGAAAGAGTTAAGACCAGGAAATAAGATAAATAAATAGAAGGATTAAAAAATACAAGTGTGCATTAATATATTTAGAAGGTACATATATGATCAACTGGAATTTTGAGTTTGGCAAGGTGGAGACTAAAATCCGTAGCTATGTAAAACTATCATTAAAATATCCTCCAAGTTCAAATGAGAGAATGAATGAGAGAGTGTGAAAATCTGGATAAAAATACAGTGACAATTTTTAACTGAGAATCATGAATCATAGCAGTTTACAAAAGAAAATGAGTCCTGATTCTAGGTGAGGAGTGGATTAGCCAGGCACTATCTGGCACGTCACTCAGAGAAGGAGGTCATGGCAAAGGATGCGTACTGTTCTGTTGACAACAGGTATTCAAATATTTTGACCTTTGCTAATCAAAATTGAGTTCCACCTGGAATTTGAGTACTTGGAAAGCAATGAGACCAAATGTTTCTCAGCTTCTAATTGGATCTCCTTTTTCATTCTGCCTGTAAGGGAATATGATCTGGCAAAACAAATATTTGGTGTAATTTATGTACAAGAGCAGCATATTTTACATGACTTAAGGAGAAAGCACACTAATGTAATATTATACTGAAAAGCTTGGAAACATTTTTGACTAGTATGTAGTATTTTAATAATACCATGCCAACTTGGGGGTTTGTAACTGAGGACTTGGTTTTCCCGTTTTTGCCACCATTTTTTTTTTTTTTGACCAGTGCGCTATGCCTATAGAGAGAGTGGAATAACTCTCAATAACTAAATAACTCAATAACTAAATTGTTATTGCAATAAGATTCTGTGTGACTTTTATAATAAAACAAGTGACAGATTCTCACCAGTATTTTAAAATAAAATATGTGCAGATTATTTGGGGGTAAGAGTCATGGATGCCTTGCTTCTCTCTACTTGATCCATTCTCAGCTTGCTCACACTCTCTGAGCCAGCATGGATTTTAGAGGTGTGTGTCAGAAAGTTCTAAATGAAGTCTTATCAACCAAACTGAGAGATGTAAGAATAGAATGCTGAAATATTCAACTGATATAGTATAGAATCATAGAGTATCCAAATCAGAAGAACCTGATAAATCTTCAAGTCCAACCTTCTTATTTTTTTCCAATGAAGAAACAGAGATACAGGGAAGTAAATGATTTGTCCAAAGTCACATAGCCAGAGAACCAGGAATAGAAACTTGGTCTCCTTGACACTCAGCTCAATTCATTCAAGAAATAACAGTTAATCAAATAACTTACCTTTTAGGGACAGCTTACACTTTACAAAGCATTTTCTGGTTTATCTATGTAACCCTTTGAGGTAGGAAAGATGTATGTTTTTATTTTACAGAGAAATTGAGGCTCAGATTCTTTCTAAACAAGTTCACTGGGAGATCCAATGTATAGCCTCAGGTCAATATGTAATTTGTCTACTGAACAGTTAACATGGACCAGGCATTGTGTGATTGTGTAGGTCAGTAGTTTCACCCACTGATACATAACCTAATCACCTGTGGAGATTTTAAAGCTTACCCATACCCTGGCCACACCCCTAGAGAGTCAGATTTAGTCTGGTAATCAACATTTTTTAAAAGATTCCCAGAGGATTTTATGTGGATCCAGACTGAGAAACACTATACTATAAGAAAAAAGTATGTTTGTTCATTCGACAACTATTCATTGAAGGCCTGTTATGTGTCAGGCATGTTCTAATTGCTAAATATGTTTCAGTGAACACCACAAAATATCACTCCTCATTGTACTTACATTATGGTGGGAGAGACAAATAAACAAATATGATATTGAAGATGGCAATAAATGAAATGAACAAAAACAACCCAAGGTGGGGGGAATAGAAAAGGGGATAGATATTATATTTTAAATAGAATGACATTTGAACAAAACCTGAAGGAGATGGGGGAGAAGGAGAGAGAAAGAGAGAGAGAGACAGTGGGACAGAGAGAGAGAAAGAGATGCTGATATTTTTGAATAGAGATTTCTGGACAGAAAGATCATCAAATGCAAAAGCTTTAAGGCGAGAGGGCGCCTGGTGTAGTCTAGGATTACCAGGAGGCTCTTGGAGCAGATTTAGTGAGGGGAAAAAGTATAAGAGATGAAGTAGGAAGACAGGCCAGATCGTATATGGCTTTGTTGGTCATTCTAAGGAAGTTGGGTTTTATATAAGATACATGGAAAGCCAATAGAGTGTTTTGAGCAGAGGAGTGACACTGTCTGATTTACATTTTAAGACGATAACTGTGTATCGAATAGATGGTAAAGTGGTCAAGACAGAAATTCAGGGCCCAAGAGGAGGCTTTGCAATGATCCAAGTGGGAGATACTGTGATTTAGACCACAGGATATCAGGAAGGGGGTGAGAAATAATTGGATTCTGGATATATTTTGAAGTTAGCACAAACAGAATCAACAGTTTGGATGTGTGGTATGAGATAATGATATTAGCCCAGGATGACTCCAAGTTTTTGGCCTGAGGGACTAGGATTTCAGAGCAGCTAATAATAAAACTTCAAAATACATGAAACAAAAACTGATCAAACTGAAAGGAGAAATAGACAAATTCACAATTACAGACAGAGACTTGACACTCTTCCAGCAAAAATTCATAAAGCAAACAGACTGAAAATTCAGTGAGGCTATAGAACACTTGAGCAACACTATCAACCAACTTCACCCAGTTAACATTTACAGAACATTACAGCAAACAACAACAGAATACCAACTTTTTTCCTAATGCACCTGGCATATTCACCAAGATAGACTATCTGCTGGACCATAAAGTAAGTCTAAATAAACTTCAAGTGATTTAAATCTTACAAGATGTGTTTTCTAACTTAGAATTAAATTAAAATCAATAATGGTAATACATCTAGAAAAGCCACAAATATTTGAAAATTGAAGAACCAACTCTCAAATAATTCATGGGTTAACTAAGAAATCACTATTCTAAAATTCTCCATAGAAATATACATGAAACTTCTTATCAACATATTAGGAAATCAAATCCAGCAAAAAAATTAAAATCTCACAAAAAAGTGAGGTTTATTCCAATATAAGTTTAGGTTAAATTCAAAAGCCAATAAATGTCATTCACCATATTAAGAAAATAAATGAGAAAAATCTTATGATCATTTCAATAGAAGCAGAAAATAATTTTGAAAAATTCAATACCTATTCATGATTTTTAAAAAATTCTCAGCAGGCTAAGAATAGAAGAGCATTTTCTTATCCTGATAAAGGACACCTATGAAAACTCTACAACTATTATACTTAATGGAGAACTATAAAATACTTTCCCCTTAAAATTGGGAAAAATGCACTTCCATTCAACATTGTACTTGGGAGTCGTAGCCAATGCAATAAGGCACAAAAGAGAAATACAACCATAAAGATTGGAAAGGAATAAGTAATGCTATCTTTATTCACAGGCAATATGATTGATTATATATATAGACAACCCTAGACAGGATTTTAGACAGATAGACAGACAGACAGACACAGAGACACACACACACACACACACACACACACAATGACTAGAACCAATAAGTGAGGTCAATTTACAAAAGTACACTTTATTCCTATATACTAGCAGGAATCCTTTAGAAAATGAAATGTGAAAGCACCATTTACAATAGTATCTGACAACATAGAATACACAGAAATAATTTTAACAAAAGAAATGCAAGTCTTATACTCGGGAAACTATGAAACATTGCTGTGAGAAATTAAAGGAGACTTAGGTGGAAAGATATTGTGTTCATGGAATGGAAAATGCGTTATTGTTGAGATGTCAATTCTCCCAATTGATCCACAGATTCACTGTTACTCCAAAAAAAAATCCCAAAATTAATTTTTATAGATGATAGAGATGATTCTAAATTTTATCTGAAAATGAATAGGACTTAGAGTAGCCAGAAGAATCTTGCAAAAGAACAAATTTGGAAGACTTACTCTTTGTGACTTCAAGGCTTACTATATAGATCAGTGTTTCTTGACTTTTTTTTCACTATTGTTCCCCTCTGCCAGAGGAAAATTAAATTTAATTCTGTCTAATGACAGAAATTAAATCTTAAGTAATAAGATTTTGTCAGGTAAGGTTGGGTTTTAGAGCACCACACACCAACACCATTGTAATATTCAAGATTTTTTTCACCCATTACCAAGAACCAATTTTCACACCTTTGGGGATAATAACATCTCTATTGAGAACACATGCCATAGAGCGACAGTAATATGGAAGTATGAGTCCACTTATAGAATTTCTAGAACAGGCAAAATTAATCTGTATGATAATAGAAATCAAAATAGTGGTTGCTTATGATGGATGGGGTTTGACCAAAAGGGGGCACAGATAACTTTCTGGAGTGATAGAAATATTCCACATCTTCATTGACCTATTGTTCTATCGATGTCTAATTTGTCACATCTCGTGAAATTTTATATATAAAATCCATGTATGTAAATTTGACCCCAGTTAAAATAAAAGATTAATGTGAAGATCATAACTTAATTTAAAAGAATATATCTTTATATTTGTCACCCAATAAATATGTACAAATGAGGCAATGAATACATTTTGGTAAGTTATATATTATATGTGTAATATATATATATATTTTTAAAATTTTTTGTTTATTGCAGTAACATTGGTTTATAACATTGTAAAAATTTCAGGTGTACATCATTAACTTCTATTTCTGCATAGATTACATCATGTTCACCACCAAAATACTAATTACAACCCATCACCACACACATGTACCAAATTATCCCTTTCACCCTCCTCCCTCCCCTCTTCCCCTCTGGTAACCACCAATCCAATCTCTGTCCCTATGTGTTTGTTTATTGTTGTTATTATCTACTACTTAATGAAGGAAATCATACGGTATTTGACCTTCTCCCTCTGACTTATTTCACTTTGCATAATACCCTCAATGTCCATCCATGTTGTCACAAATGGCTGGATTTCATCGTTTCTTATGGTTGAGTAGTATTCCATTGTGTATATATATCACATCTTCTTTATCCATTCGTCCCTTGATGGGCACTTAGGTTGCTTCCAAGTCTTGGCTATTGTGAATAACGCTGCAATGAACACAGGGGTGCATGTACCTTTACAAATTGGTGTTTTCAACTTCTTTGGATAAATACCCAGCAGTGGAATAGCTGGATCATATGGTAGTTCTATCCTTGATTTTTTGAGGACTCTCCATACTGTTTTCCATAGTGGCTGCACCAGTTTGCACTCCCACCAGCAGTGTATGAGAGCTCCCTTCTCTCCACATCCTCTCCAACACATGTTGTTTCCTGTCTTGTTAATTATAGCCATTCTGACGGGCGTGAGGTGATATCTCATTGTAGTTTTGATTTGCATTTCCCTGATAGTTAGTGATTTTGAACATCTTTTCATGTGTCTGTTGGCCATCTGTATATCTTCTTTGGAGAAATGTCTGTTCAGGTCTTTTGCCCATTTTTTAATTGGGTTGGTAGTTTTTTTGTTGTTGAGATGCATGAGTTCTTTATATATTTTGGAGATTAAGCCCTTATTCAGATGTATGGTTTGCAAATATCTTCTCCCAATTGTTAGGTTGTCTTTTTGTTTTGTTGATGGTTTCCTTTGCTGTGCAGAAGCTTTTTAGTTTGATGTAGTCCCATTTGTTTATTTTTTCTATTGTTTCTCTTGCCCGGTTAGACATGGTGTTTGAAAAGATGTTGCTAAGACCGATGTCTAAGAGCGTACTGCCTATGTTTTCTTCTAGAAGTTTCATAGTTTCAGGTCTTATATTCAAGTCTTTAATCCATTTGGAGTAAATTTTTGTGTATGCTGTAAGGTAAGGGTCTACTTTCATTTTTTTGCATGTGGCTGTCCAGTTTTCCCAACACCATTTGTTGAAGAGACTTTCTTTTCCCCGTTGTATGTTCTTGGCTCCTTTGTCAAAGATTAGGTGTCCATAGATGTGTGAGTTTATTTCTGGGATTTCGATTCTATTCCATTGATCTGTGTGTCTGTTTTTGTGCCAGTACCATGCTGTTTTGGTTACTATAGCTTTGTAGTATATTTTGAAATCAGGGAGCGTGATACCTCCAGCTTTGTTCTTTATTCTCAGGATTCCTTTAGCTATTCGGGGTCTTTTGTTGTTCCATGTAAATTTTAGGATTCTTTGTTCTATTTCTGTGAAAAATCTTGTTGGAAGTTTGATAGGAATTGCATTGAATCTATAGATGGCTTTAGAAAGTATGGACATCTTAACTATGTTAATTCTTCCAATCCAGGAGCACGGAATATCTTTCCATTTCTTTGTCTTCTTCAATTTCTTTCAGAAATGTTTTATAGTTTTTGGTGTACAGATCTTTCACCTCTTTGATTAAGTTTATTCCTAGGTATTTTATTCTTTTTGTTGCGATTGTAAATGGGATGGTATTCTTAATTTCTCTTTCTGCTACTTCGTTGTTAGTGTATGGAAATGCAACTGATTTTTGTATGTTGATTTTGTATCCTGCAACTTTACCATATTGGTTTATTACTTCTAAAAGTTTTTTGGTGGATTCTTTAGGGTTTTCTATATATAAAATCATGTCATCTGCAAATAGTGACAGTTTCACTTCTTCCTTTCCAGTTTGGATCCCTTTTATTTCTTTCTCTTGCCTGATTGCTCTGGCTAGGACTTCCAGTACTATGTTAAATAGGAGTGGTGAGAGTGGGCATCCTTGTCTGGTTCCTGTTCTTAGAGGGATAGCTTTCAGTTTTTCACCATTGAGGATGATATTAGCTGTGGGTTTCTCATATATGGTCTTTATTATTTTGAGGTACTTTCCTTCTATATCCATTTTATTCAGAGTTTTTTATCATAAATGGATGCTTATCTTGTCAAATGCTTTCTCTGCATCTATTGAGATGATCATGTGATTTTTATTCTTCATTTCATTAATGTGGTGTATTACGTTGATTGATTTGCGAATGTTAAACCATCCGTGCATCCCTGGAATAAATCCCACTTGATCATGGTGTATAATCTTTTTAACGTATTGTTGTATGCGATTTGCTAGTATTTTGTTGAGGATTTTTGCATCGATGTTCATCAGTGATATTGGACTGTAGTTTTCTTTTTTTGTGTTGTCCTTGTCTGGTTTTGGTATCAGGGTAATGTCAGCTTCATAGAATGAGTTAGGGAGCTTCCCCCCTCCTCAATTTTTTGGAAGAGTTTGAGAAGGATAGGTATTAAGTCTTCTTTGAATGTTTGGTAGAATTCACCAGGGAAGCCTTCTGGTCCTGGACTTTTATTTTTAGAGAGGTTTTTGATTACTGTTTCGATCTCCTTACTGGTGATTGGTCAATTCAAATTCTCTACTTCTTCGTGATCCAGTTTTGGAAGGTTGTATGATTCTAAGAATTTATCCATTTCTTCCAGATTGTCGAATTGGTTGGCATATAGCTTTTCATAGTATTCTCTTATAATCTTTTGTATTTCTGAGGTGTCTGTTGTAATTTCTCCTCTTTCATTTCTGATTTTACTTATTTGTGCCTTCTCTCTTTTTTTCTTGGTGAGTCTAGCTAAAGGTTTGTCAATTTTGTTGATCTTTTCAAAGAACCAGCTCTTGGTTTTATTAATTTTTTTCTATTGTTTTTTTGGTCTCTATTTCATTTATTTCTGCTCTGATTTTTATTATCTCCCTTCTTCTACTGATTTTGGGCTTTATTTGTTCTTCTTTTTCCAGTTCCTTTAGGTGCATTGTTAGATTGTTTACTTGAGATTTTTCTTGTTTGTTGAGATAGGCCTGTTATCGCTATAAACTTCCCTCTTAGAACTGCTTTTGCTGTATCCCATAAATTCTGGCATGTCGTATTTTCATTTTCATTTGTCTCCAGGTATTTTTTGATTTCTCCTTTGATTTCTTCATTACCCCAGTCGTTGTTCAGTAGCATTTTGTTTAATCTCCACGTATTTGTGGCTTTTCTGATTTTCTTCCCATAGTTGATTTCCAGTTTTATACCGTTGTGGTCAGAAAAGATGTTTGGTATTATTTCAATCTTCTTAAATTTACGGAGACTTGTTTTGTGGCCTAATATGTGATCAATCCTGGAGAATGTTCCATGTGCATTTGAAAAGAACGTGTATTCTTCGGTTTTTGGATGGAATGCTCTGTATATATCTACTAGGTCCATCTGTTCTAGCGTGTCGTTTAAGGCCAATGTTTCCTTATTGATCTTCTGTTTGGATGATCTATCCGTTGGTGTAAGTGGAGTGTTAAAGTCCCCTACTATTATTGTGTTACTGTCTATTTCTGTTTTTATGTCTGTTAATAATTGCTTTATATATTTAGGTGCACCTACATTGGGTGCGTAGGTATTTACAAGTGTTATATCCTCTTGTTGGATTGTTCCCTTGATCATTATGTAATGTCCTTCTTTGTCTCTTTTCACAGTTTTTGTTTTAAAGTCTATTTTGTCTGATATGAGTACTGCTACCCCAGCTTTCTTTTCATTGCCATTTGCCTGGAGTATCTTTTTCCATCCCTTCACTTTCAGTTTGTGAGTGTCTTTAGGTCTGAAGTGTGTCTCTTGTATGCAGCATATATATGTGTCCTGTTTTTTAATTCAGTCAGCCCTATGCCTTTTAATTGGAGCATTTAATCCATTGACGTTTAAAGTAGCTATTGATAAGTATGTACTTACTGCCATTTTTTAACTTTTTTTTTTTCTTTCTCAGTGTTTTAGTAGTCCTTCTCTGTTCCTTTCTTCTTCTATACAGAATTGATGGTCACTTTAGTTTGACCTCTGTCTGAAAGCTGTACTCTTTAATTCCCCTCCTCCCTCCTTTTATGTTTTTGATATCATATCTAACGTCTTTTTTGTGTATTTGTATCCACTACGTTCTTATCACGGAAATAGATAATTTTTCCTATTTGTGGTCTTCTCTTTTCCCCTTAAATCAGTCCCTTTAACATTTCTTGTAGCACTGGTTTCTTGGTGACAAACTCCTTTAATTTTTTCTTGTCTGGGAAATTTTTGATTTCTCCTTCCATTTTGAATGATAACCTTGCTGGGTAGAGTATTCTTGGCTGTAAGTTTTTTCCATTTAGCACTTTAAATATATCGTGCCATTCTCTTCTAGCCTGTAAGGTTTCTGCTGAGAAGTCAGCTGATAGTCTTATGGGGTTTCCTTTGTATGTAACTTGAGATTTTCTTGTGGCTTTTAGGATCCTCTCTTTATCTTTAATTCTAGACATTTTGATTATGATGTGTCTTGATGTGGGCCTCTTTGGGTTTATCTTGTTTGGGGCTTTCTGTGCTTCCTGTACCTGGATGTCTGTTTCCTTCTTTAGGTTAGGGAAGTTTTCATCTATTATTTCTTGAAATAGATTCTCTGCCCCCTTGTCTCGCTCTACTCCTTCCGGGACACCTGTAACATGGATGTTAGTGCGCTTGATGTTGTCCCAGAGGTCCCTTAGACTGTCCTCACTCTTTTTAATTCTTTTCTCTTTTACCTGTTCACCTTGGGTAATTTCTTCTAGTCTTTCGTCCAGCTCACAGATCCGTTCTTCTGTATCCTCTACTCTGCTTTTGAGTCCCTCTAATGAATTTTTCATTTCCAGTATTGTATTCTTCATTTCTGATTGGTTCTTTTTTATATCTTCCATTTCTTTGTTGACATTCTCACTGAGTTCATCTATTCTTCTCCCCAGATCAGTGAGCATCCTTAAAACTCTTAGTTTGAACTCCCTTTCAGGTAGGTTGCTCATTTCTGTTTCACTTAGTTCCTTTTCTGGGGTTTTGTCCTGTTCCCTTACTTGGAATGTATTCTTTTGCCTCCTCATTTTCCTCTTTCCCTGTGCTTCTGTCTACGTATTAGGTAGGTCAGCTACGTCTCCTGCTCTTGGATAGGTGACCTTATGTAAGTGATGCCTTAGGAGGCTTCCAGTGTGCTTTCCTCAATTCTCAATGTTCCAGGGGTCACCTCTATGTGGGCTATGTGTGTCCTTCTGTTGTGGCCTGTTTGCTCTCCCTGTAGGCACCCAGGGAGGCCGAGTTATGCTCCTGGCCAGCTGTTGTAATGCTCAGCTGCTTGTAGTTGTTGTGGGCCCTTCAGTCTCTTTATCAGGTGTGGGAAGCCCCAGCACAGTTGGCTGCAAGTTCTAATACCACATTTGTGCTGCAGTATTTCTTTTAAGTGAGTAGGCCCCCAGCGTGGCAGGTTGTTAGGCTCAAGGCCTTACAATTGCTATAAGCCTCTAGCCTATTAGGTCTCTTGTCAGCTCTCTGAGGATTGCAGCTGGGTGGGGCTGGCCTCAGGCACAGGAGCACCCAATTGTTTTAGGCTTTGGAAGGTGGGGCAAACCCCCATGTGGGTCTTTGAGAAGCACAAGTCTTCTGCAGCTGACAAGCCCTGCCGCCCACAGGTCCACACACACAGTCAACGCAGTCTTGCCCTGTGTGCGTGCCCCGACCTCCCCAAGCGGACCCAGTCTCTCCACGGCGGGAGCCCCACACACTCCACCACTGCCCCACACTCTGCACCCCCTCCTTGTGCATGCCCTGCCCCACTGAAGTCGGCTCAGTTGCCAGGCTGCAGAGAATCCAGTAACCAATCTATGCAGGCCCACAAGTTGCCTGAGGGCTTGTTGTTGGGTGGGGCCAGTCTCTAGGGTGGGCTGCCTGCGCTGGCTGAGCTGGATTAAATCGGTGCTCTAGTGGGTGGGGCAGACCCTGGGCTAGCAGGCCTCAGGGAGAACGCCAATGGCGTCTGTGTCCGCACGCCCACACCAGGCCACAACAATGGCCGCCGCCAATGTCCCAGTCCCTGGAGAGATCTCACCCCTCACCGAGATGCACTCAGGGCTTATTAGGTGAGTCTCTTTTCACCACAGCACTGTGCACCTTTCTTTCTGGTGATTTTAGGATGCTTTCTTAAACGGATGAGTTTGTGCGGGCCCTTTAAGAGCCGGTTTTAGTTTCTGTGTGAACCGGGTTTTCTGGGGGTACTCCCCAATGTTTTAGTAGCAGGCAAAGTCAGATATTATGCCGCTGGTCTTGATTGTGCTGGGTCCCCAAATGCCCACAGCGGGGGCGCTCCCCGGCTCAGGGCCCCGCTCCTCCAGGGAGGCTTCGTACCTGTGAGCTGCTCCCGGCGGCCATGAAGCTGGCGGCTTGTGAAGGGGGCGTTTTTGCTCTCCAAAAGGGAGTCTCTGCCTCTTCCACCTCAGTTAGGATTGTCCGTTGTTGCAGGAGTTCCTTTTATCCAGTTTTCAGTTCTGTCTCAGGGGTAATTTTTCCACGAGTAGTTGTAAATTAGCTGTGTCCACGGGAGGAGGTTGAGTTCCGAGTCTGCTTACGCCGCCATCTTGACTTCTTCTCCTGTGTAATATATATTATACATTATTTTATTGATATTCAGTGACAAGCAAAATCTTTTTATTTGAATTTCTAAAAATTATATAAAGATTAAATCCAAGAAAGAAAACCATGGCATAATGAAAATAAATTTTAATATATGCTACCCTATCATCTTTATACCTTTGTAAATTGCCTTAAATCTTTTCAGGAAAAGATGTCTTCTGGTTACAAATGCTATGTAACAAATTACCCAAAAACTTTGTGGACTGAGACAAACTTTTTTTTTTTGCTCATGATTTTGTGAGTCAGGGATTTAGGGAGGACTCATCTGGGAAATTCTTGCTTGGAGTGTCTCATGTGATTGCAATCAGATGTCGGCTGGGACTACAGTCGTATGAGAGATTGACTGGGCTTAATGTCCAATATAGCTCACTCATGTGAATATGAATTGCTGACTGTTTGCTGGGACCTCACTGTGCTGTCGGCAGAAGTGCCTACAATGGCCTCTCCGGCATAGTAGTCTAAGGGTATTGGGATTTCTTATATGGAGCTCAAAGCTCCAAGCACAAGTGTACCAGTGTACAAGGTAGAAGCTGTGTTATCTTTTCTGATCCAGCCTTGGATGTCATGCAGAGTCATTTCTGCATTCTGTTAGTCACAAGCGAGTCTCAAGCTTGCCCAGATTTAAGAGGAGGGGACATAGAGCACTCTTCTTCATGAAAGCTGTGTCAAAGAATTTCTGTTCATTTTTTAAATTGCCACAGATGAAAAGAAAATTGAATAAAACAAATTTAATTTGTTTTGACCTGAAGAGTTGAGATCCATTGAGGTCCATCACATTCTAGCCTAAGCGGAAAATATTTTTTAGGGATTTAGATTTCATCTAGAAGTTGAGATCAATGCTGGTTTTACATTCATGTAATCTGTCTTAATAGTTTTACCTAATCAGTCTCCCTATCAATTCAGTAGTTGGGATGGGTTAGTCAGGATCTGGGAGGAATTAAGTACAAATATGTCCTTTTGGTTCAGCAAGCTCTCAGGGATGGAGCTGTAAATTACTTGTTAGTTCATCTACGTACAAGCAGGATTAGGTGGAAACATAGAGCTATTGAGGATTCTTCGGTTCAAAGGATTTTAAGAAGATTCATTTTTTATTCACACTTGTGACAAATTCATTCATTTCATTCCTTTCATTCCTTTCTCTAGGGAGCAAGAGGAAGTTGCCTAAACTGGAATGACCAGACTCTAGCTCTATAATTTCAACTCCCTGCTGTGAGAAATCTTGAAAAGAGATATCAAGGCCCTTTTTCAGGTAAGAAACTACCTCTGAGGCTTAGGGCTGGTGATCATGAAGGATGCCTGTAATTGGACAAAGGACTCACAATAATTTAGTGCCTACCAATCGTGCTTAAGAGGAAAAGCTGAGCTCTCTGAAATTTTGCAAATTTTCTTTCAACTCTGCAAAATTGCTTTCATCTCCTAACAGGACATGGGCTGAGTGCCAGGGGAGGCAATGAGTGCTACAGATGTGTAGTTTTCATTGATTTTATTTGCTTCAGCCTCTTGAAACATGTTGAATTGGGGGTTGGGGGGCAGAAAGGGGCGGGGATATGTAAGCTGAGTTTTTATCTCAAACTTCACAGTTAATTTTGGAATGAGGCCTGGGAAAATGCCTATTTATGACCACCTGTATTCCTTCATTCAAGATGAATTTTGTAGTAGAATTTATTTGTTTGTTTCTCATGATAATGCATTTGGTAAATATGAAGCCATATTACTCTATTGTGCAAGAAAAAATTGATATAACCTTGAGTGGTTCCCCTCAGACTCGTTTTTCTAACAGGTCTCCCAGTTTTGTTGGAAACTGATGGCTTACACACTGGCAATGTGTAGGAAAACTGTTACTTTATGATTGTGTACAAAAGTAAATGAGATGTCATGTAAGCCAATCAATCAGGTCTGTAAACAGCATCATCTGTTTTCAGTAATGAATGCTTTCCTCTCACCATTTGGTTAATTTTTCTTGCTGTAATCTAAAAATTCTCTCTTGAATCCAAACTACAAATGATACATGGGACTAGCGGCCCCTCACAATAATGTCACCTTGCTGTTCCACTTGCTTTTGAACTTGAGTTTAGGGTACCATATGCTTTTAAAAGGCCCTGCTTCGGTGATTGCTTTGCCACCAGCTGACGTTTCTTCTCTTTGATTTCTGGACCGTAAATCCCTGGGGAACCTCAGACGGCTGGACCAACTCTAGCTTGAAAGAGGTGCCACTTCCTTCTTCAAGTCATTGAACTGGGAGCCCCAGCACTAGAGCCATGAAAGAGGCTCAGAATACTGGAGGAAAAGAAAGAGTAGAGTCATTCAGCTTAAACTCTTTGTTTTACCTTGCAAGTAATGGAGATCAAGAGTGTTTAAATGATTTTTCCAAGGTCACACAGTGTATGTCTCCAGACTCAGCAACTAATTCCTTTTGAAGTGAACTCATCTGTTATAAAAAAAAAAAAATTAAAGCAATTTGGAAAGTCAGTACTATAAAGTGTGATGACCATGAAACTATTCTACTCATCTTTGTATTACTTTTAGTGCCTAGTCCCTAGGAACTGAATATTTTGAATATTTAGAGCTCTTGAGATAAACGACTGGTTAAAGCTCTCCTGATGGTGCTGGTCGCTTTTATTTGTTTTGTTTCCCCTTTTACTCCTGGACAGAGAATTCTTTCCCAGAACTTAAGTTTTCCTCCTCGTAATTTGTAACTATCATGTAGATTTTCTCTATTGGTAAAAGGTCGTCTTTTTCCTTCCACGGAAATGTATCTTTTCACTAAATATTCAGGCCCATTTAGCTAGGCTCCTCCTTTATTGCCTGATCTTGTATCTTCCTAAATACATAAACCTTTAGTCGTATAAGACACAAACTCCATTAAATAAATTGGACTCATCTCATTTGACCTAGCAAATAGAAGAGCTAGGCATCTGATGCAACTTCTAAAACATTATCCAGTAATCGACTGTCTCACTATAATTATTTTTGATATGCCAATTTTCGTGTATTACTAGTTACATTTTTGTACTAAATTTTAGTGCTCATATTTTTCTTTGATGAAATTTGATTGACTCTTTAAATCACTTTAGAATCAGCATATTTTGATTGATTGATTGATTTAAATATTTGATTGATTAAAGTCAATACTTCATATTTTAAGGAGGCCCCACCATTAAATAAGAAAATGTTTTGTGGGCCGGCCTCGTGGTGTAGCAGTTAGGTTGGCATGTTCTGCTTCAGCAGCCCAGGGTTGCTGGTTCGGGTCTTGGGCATGGACCTACTCAATGTTCATCAAGCCATGCTGAGGCGATGTCCCATATTGAAGAGCTATAACTCTGCAACTATGATATACAACTACGTACTGGGGCTTTGGGGAGAAAAAGAAAAAGAGGAAGATTGGCAACAGATGTTAGCATAGGGCCAATCTGCCTCAAAAAAAAAAAATGTTTTGTAAAGCAAATGTAGCACATAGGAATTTCATGTGTTCTTTGAGTATCATTTGACCCCCAGCCATAATATTTGCTAATAAAATTGCAGAAATTCTTTTTTTATCATTATTTTATCAGAAAAAATAACATTTTAAAGAATACAAGTGAGGAAACACTTCAGCCACAACGACAGTATGCCACACTGTGATTTTATCCCTTGTTATGGATATTTAAAAAGAAAAGAAACAACTCTATGTTGTTGAATTATGTAATTTTTTTTTTAATAATTTTATTTATTTATCTTTTTTCCCCCAAAGCCCCAGTAGATAGTTGTATGTCATAGCTGCACATCCTTCTAGTTGCTGTATGTGGGACGCGGCCTCAGCATGGCCGGAGAAGCAGTGCGTTGGTGCGCGCCTGGGATCAGAACCCGGGCCGCCAGTAGCGGAGCGCGAACACTTAACTGCTAAGCCACGGGGCAGGCCCTGAATTATGTAATTTTTAAAATTTGCCTGTGAAATAATAAACTTTGCCCTTCTGTTGTGATGTAACTTTTAATAAGAAATTAATACAATGAATTACTTTCAAATTGAATTCAAGTCTGTTTAAGTCCTCTAGCAAAGCATTTTCTATTGACTCCCTTATAATGGAACGGTTGGCTCACAGATAAATTAATGCTGGTCGGTGCACATTTCTCTTCGGATAGCTTTTTTTTAACCAGCTTGAGATCAGCCATAAGCCATTTGGTTGGGTTTATTGGTTCTTAGAAAATGCTTTCACAACCTGGACGTTTTCTTACATATCTGCACACTGTGCATTGCATCTCAATGAAAGGCATTCTTAGCATTGGAATTTGGAATCTCTTATTGTGCAAACAGCAAATTGTACAGTAGTGCTGCTGACCTAGCAAGTTTTAGGAAAAGGTCTTCTGAAAAGCTAAGCGCTGCTAACTGAATGCTGCCTTTGTTTTAATGATCTTTTATTAAGCAAAATAACAAAAATCAGAATACTCTATCATACCTCATAAGATCAGACCCAATACATACAGGGATTCGTATGTATTATTGAAGAATGGCTGCACCAAGTAATTATATTCTGTCTCATTTATAGCCGCAAACCATCAGGGATGAGCGGAAATGGAACTGTGTCAAAACTTCAACCTTAAGCTTAAATTCTTTCTTTAGAATACCTCTCTGGAATCCTATAATATTAATCATGTTCCTAAAATAGGGTTTAAAAGCATTTCTCCTCACTGCTATTTCTCTCTTGCTTCTTCTACCAGGTAGGATTTTCTACTGTTGATTATACAACAGACAGTGGGTTTGAAAGTGGCTCAGAACTCCAGAATTCCAATTTGGAGCCTTGACAATGGCTGGTTTGACACCCAGACTATACTCTATACTACTTCCCCATCCTGGGCTCACTCCATTTTGTCATTATGTATAGATATATCCTGTGACAGATAGAGCTAAGCTTTATCTCCCTATCTCCCACTTTTATAGTGTGAGTTGTTGCTGAGAGTTCTACTGAGCCAGAGACTACATTTCCTAGACATTTTCCATCCAGGTTAAATGATTTTCATCAATCGAACATGAGCAAAAATGGGGCGGTCACTTTCAGACTTGGGTTTTCAAAAAGTAGTTATACCTTCTCTAATGTCTCTCACACTCTCTCCCTTTCCCCTTCTGTTGGCTGGAGGCAGAGGACACAGAGGTCCTAGGGGAATTCAGAGCCACAGGCAGAAGGAGCCTGGTTCCCTGAATAACTGTGTGAAGGAAAGCCACACCTGCCAAATAGGAACAGCCACCTTGGACTTTTGCATGAGCAGGAAATAAACTTCTATTGAGGTTTAGTCATGGAAATTTATTTTTTAAAGCACCTAGCATTTCCTAAGTATAACAGTTTCATATGCTTTTCTGAGTATATTAAAAAGTAAAACTGACTTGTCCATTTTTGAAACTTTATATCTTCCCAACTCCCACTCAGTGTCTAGCACAGTTTTTTTATACTCAATGGGTAACAATAAAACTATCTTTTATTGATATGTGGTCATCACTATGCTTAGAGATTTTCATGCATTATCACAATCATCTTTACATCATATTGCAAAATCATTCGAAGGGAACGTGAAGAAACGTAACCTCTCCATGAACACAGTGATTGCGTAGCTTGCTCAGGGTCTTACAGTTAGTAAGAGTTTATACCCACAATGTCTAATTTCAAAACATATTTCTTTTACACTAAACTGTCTTCTTTGCAAATTTCGTTTATCGAGGGCTTTCTCTGGGCCATCTTTATATTTTCCACAAATCCTCTCATTTAATCCTCCAACAAATGTATGCAGAAGGTACTTAATAAAAGAAGATACAAGACTATTTTACAGCTTGTGTGCACTTAAGCATTTTTTGAGCACTTGCCTTGTGCACAGTTTTATGATATGTGAACTCCAAAGAAAGTAGGTTTATTTGCTATTTACAGAGTGGTTAGGTAGTCAAGTGCTGATATAAATACAACTGAAGAACTTAAGCAACTCATAGTGGAACGTTAAAATCAAGATAGCCTGTAACTTGGATATGCAAGACTTAACTAGAAAGATGTTGTATTTGTTTGCTAGGGCTTAAACGACTGGGTGACTTAAATAATAGAAATTTATTGTCTCACACTTCTGGAGTCTATAAATCTGAGATTAAGGTGTCAGCAGGGTTGGTTCCTTCTGAGGGTCATGAGAGAGAATCTGTTCCATGCCTCTCACCTGGCTTCTGGTGGTTGGCAGGCAAGCTTTGATATTCCTTGGCTTATAGAAACATCACCTTGGTCTCTGCCTTCATCTTCACATGGTGTTGTTCCCATGATTTCCCCTTTTTATAAAGACTACAATCCTAATTCCCCCTTTTTATAAAGACTACAGTCATACTGGATTGGAGCCCACTCTAATGACCTCATTTTAACTTGATTACCTTTCTAAACACCCTGTCTCCAAGTAAGGTCACATCCTAGGGTATTAGAGGTTAGGACTTCAACATATGAATTTTGGGGGGACACGATTCAAACCATAATAGGTATTTACGCATTCACTTAATGAATACATAACTGCTAAACATCTGCTGGGTGCCAGGCACTGTTTTAGGTGGTGGGGGAGTAAGCAATGAACAAAACAGATAAGGTCCCTGCTCTAACAGCATATTGTCTTTCTGCTGTCCACTGCATCCCACTGGACTCCTTATGAATTTTCTTGATAAATTATTTTAATATTTAATCCCACATTTTAAACAACTAAAAGAGTATCCATATCTCCCATTTTCCAAACCCTATACAATAAATAAACACTTCAGCTACATTTAATAAATAAATTTATTCCACCTAGTGGTAAAGTTTGGATGTTAGAAAAGCTATTGATTTTGTTTTTAGATCCTCAGCATGACCCTTAATGAATTAATTTTAGTTGTTTATTCAATAACATAAAGTTAACACAACATTGTAAGAAAATTAATTGTTATTTGACATAACATTACTTTGCATTAGTTTTGTATTTCTTTTTATTATTATGATTTTTTTATTGAGGTAACATTGGTTTATAACATTATACAAATTTCAGGTGTACATCATTATGTTTCGACTTCTGTATAGACTACATCGCGTTCACCATCAAAAGTCTAGTTGCCATCTGTCACCGTACACATGTGCACCTTCACCCCTCTTGCCCTCCCCCCAGCCTCTTTCCACCCGGTAACCACCAATCTATTCTCTGTATCTAAGTGTTATTGTTTGTTGTTGTTTTTCTATCTTCCACAAATGAGTGAAATCATATAGTATTTGGCTTTCTCAGTCTGACTTATTTCAATTAGCATAATACCCTCAAGATCCATCCATATTGTCACAAACGGCAAGATTTCATCTTTTCCATGGCTCAGTAGTATTCCCCTGTATATATATACTGTATCTTCTTTATCCATTCATCCATTGATGACCACTGTGGCTGTTACTAAGTCTTGGCTATTGTGAATAATGCTGCAATGAACATATGGGTGCATATATCTTTTCAAATTCTTGTTTTTGTGTTCTTTGGATAAATACCCAGAAGAGGAATAGCTGGATCATATGGTAGTTCTATTTTTAATTTTTTGAGGCATCTCCATACTGTTTTCTATAGCGGCTGCACCAGGTTACATTCCCACCAGCAGTGTAAGAGAGTTCCCTTTTCTCCACAGCCTCTCCAACACTTGTTACTTCTTGTCTTGTTAAACATTCCTTTTGGATGTGAGGTGATATCTCATTGTGGTTTTGACTTGCATTTCCCTAATAATTAGTAATGTTGAATGTCTTTTCCTATGCCTGTTGGCCATCTGTGTATCTTCTTTGGAAAAATATCTGTTCAGAGCCTCTGCCTATTTTTCAATTGGGTTGTTTGTTTTTTTGTTGTTGAGTTGTATGAGTTCTTTATATATTTTGGATATTAACCCCTATCAGATATACAATTTGCAAATATCTTCTCCCAATTGGTAGGTAGTCTTTTTGTTTTGTTGGTTTCCTTTACTGTACAGAAGCTCTTTGGTTTTACGTAGTCCCATTTGTTATTTTTTTTGTTTGTTTTCCCTGCCTGAGGAGACATGGTATTCAAAAAGATACTGCTAAGACTGATGTCAAAGAGTGCACTTATGTTTTCTTCTAGGAGTTTTACAGTTTCAGCTTTTACATTCAAGTGTTTAATCCATTTTGAGTTAATTTTTGTGTATGGCATAAGATAGTGGTCTAATTTTATTCTTTTGCGTGTGGCTGTCCAATTTTCCCAACACTCTTGAATGAAGAGGTTTTCTTTTTTCCATTGTATGTTCTTAGCTCCTTTGTCAAAAATTAGCTGTCCATAAATGTGTGGGTTTATTTCTGGGCTCTCGATTCTGTTCCATTGGTCTGTGAGTCTGTTTATCTCCCAGTTTCATGCTGTTTTGATTACCACAGCTTTGTAGGATACTTAGAAATCAGGGGGTGTGATGCCTCCATCTTTGTTCTTTTTTCTCAGTATTGCTTTGGCTATTTGGGATCTTTTGTTGTTCCAAATAAATGTTAGGATTCTTTGTACTATTTCCATGAAAAATTCAGTTAGGACTTTGATAGGGATTGCATTTAATATGTAGATTGCTTTAGGAAGTATGGACATTTTAACTATGTTAATTCTTCCAATCCATGAGCATGGGATATCTTTCCATTTCTTTGTATCTTTTTGATCTATTTCAACAATGTTTTATAGTTTTCAATGTACAGATCTTTCACATTCTTGGTTAAATTTGTTCCTAGATATTTTATTCTTTTTGTTGCAATTATAAATGAGATTGTATTTTTGATTTCTCTTTCTGCTATTTCTTTGTTAGTGTATAGAAACACAACTGAATTTTGTACGTTGATTTTGTACTTTGTAGATTTACTGTATTTATTATTTCTAATAGTTTTTTGGTGGATTCTTTAGGGTTTTCTATATATAAAATCGTGTCATCTGCAAATAGTGACAGTTTTAATTCTTCCTTTCCAACATGGATCCCTTTTATTTCTTTTTCTTGCCTAATTGCTCTGGCTAGAACTTCCAATACCGTGTTGAGTAAGAGTGGTGAAAGTTGGCCTCCTTGTCCTGTTCCTGTTCTTAGAGGGATAACTTTCAGTTTTTCACCAGAGTATGATGTTAGCTATAGATTTGTCATATGTGGGCTTTGTTATATTGAGGTACTTTAATTTTATGGTCATTTTATTCAGAGTTTTTATCATAAATGGAATTTTGCGTCTCTAAACTATTAAAATGCTTTATATACTCTAGGCCTGATACTTCTGGAGTTAAGCAATTTGCAAAATGGTACACTAAGGACCTTGTAAAATGTTCTTACCACATCTGCTCTTTTCAGTGCAGGGAAACTGGCAGGGTTCAGGGAAGGAGATTTTCACGGACAAGAGCTAATAAGAATTGATGCACAGTCTGAAGACATAAGTGTGTTTTAGGAGTTCTTGTAGAAGGAATCAGGAAACAGTCCTTCAAGATATGAAGTACACAAATTAACTCTTTGATGATGGCAGAAAGGTCTGCCAATTTCTTGAGAAAAGCAAAAAGCATCTTTCTATTCAGATGGCCTCCTAGACCAGTAAGACTCAGCACTGTATTGTCAGCATTTGGCTAGCATCTGTTGAATAGTAGGTGTGCTACCCAGTGTGGGGGGCGGAGGCAGTTCTGCTGTGTTAAAATATTCTTGGAAACCTGTTCCCAGTCCACTTTATTTCTTCTTCCAGGAACATCTTCCCCCAACCCCCAACTCCCATTTGCAGGCTAATTTTCTCAGCTACAGTTGACAAATTTGAGTTACACTCTCCCTGATGTCCCCGATTCCACATTAGTGTCCCCTGTTCTCTGCTCCCCTGCCACAATATTTGCCCTATCACAGCCCCCACAGCTGTAAGGGTAAATGGTAACCAACCCGTTTGTCTCAGCCACTACACAATGAACATCTTGAGGATAGGGATTGCATCTTTTTCACTGTTGCAGACCTGATGCCTGGAACACAGAGATGTTCAACATATATTTGTCAAAAGAATAAGTTAGAACGATAGACATTTCACTCCGGTTACTTTTCTAAGAACACATTTTCTTTATACTAGAAAAGTACAGTATACAATGAAGAAGCATGTGTATATACAGTGTTTATAATTACATAAGGGATTTTCCATCACTGGTTTGTCATTTATAGTTTGGATGCCGTTTCAAACTCTTACTTCCATTGTCACATCTCCTTCATTTCATTTGATTCTCTTCCACCTCATAAGGACCCTTGTGATTACACTGGGCACACTTAGATAATCCAGGATAATCTCCCCATTTCAAGATTCTTAATTTAATCACATCTGCTCTCCTTTTTGTCATGTAAGGTAACAAATTCATAGGTTCTGGGGATTTGGACCTCTTTGTCCTAATGGACATTTTTGGGAGGCCATTATTCTGTTTACCACAATATAATCTCACAAAATGATATTATAAGTGATTAATTACAGGTTGTATGATGTATCTTGATTAGGTTGTATTAGATAGATTTAGTTGCTAAGTAACAAATAACTTTAAAATTTGTGGCTTAAAATAACAGTAAACATTTATCATCTCACACAGTTTCTGTGAGTCAAGGATTCAGTAGTGGCTTAGCTGGGGGGGTTCTGGGTCAGGTTCTCTCATGAGGTTTTAGTCAAGATGTCATCTGGGCTGAAGTCATCTGAAGGTTTCACTGTGCTGCAGGATCTGCTTCCAAGATGACTCACTCACATGGGTGACAAGTTGGTGCTGGCTGTTGGAGAGAGGCTTTGGGTCTTCACCAAATGAACCTCTACACAGGCTTTTTGAGTGTTCTCATGACGTGGCAGCTGACTTCCCCTGGAGAGAGTAATCCAAGAAGGAGCAAGGTGACAACCACAACATTTTATGAACTACCCTTGGAAGTCACACACTGTAAGTTCCACAGTATCCAATTGGCCACCCAAGCCAGCCATGAATTCAGTGTGGTAGGGAACTACCCAAGGGCAGGAATACCAGGAGGGAAGAATCTTTGGTGGCCATCTTGTAGCTTGGCTACCACATAGGTGTATACAAGTGAGTGTTCTTTTGGTGTGATTGAATGTTAACCATTTATGAGATTGAAGGAGCTATTGCTGTTGAAATGATCTCTATAAAATCAGCTATATAGTCTCCTAAGATGAATCAACAAAAGGCAATTATGAGTATTTTCTCAGATATGAATAAGAGGTCAATCACATAGCAGAATCAACATTGGACCTCCAATATTCTGACTTGAAATTCAATGATCTTATCTCTAAGCCAAGCCATATTAGAAAAAATTCACTGTATGGTCCAATAAAAGTTATTTCACTTTATTTCATCAGATAAATGTTAGGAATTGATTCCTGACTGTAGTCTAATAATCTAGTACGTTAACCTCTAAGAATAGTTTCCCTCTGCTGCTTAAACCAACTGAAAAAGAAGAAATCTGTTCAGAATTATGAGAGAGATGCGCATCTGGCCATTGATAATTTTTCTTCTTTAACACAATCTTCTGACATTTTCCCAGCTTGGAGGGTTCACCTTTCAGAACTCTCTCTGGTTGCTTTCAGGATCCACCACATCCCACTTAGCGTTACAGAGTATTGACAAATTGCACACTTCATTTTTATATTTAGTGTTTTCTGACAGTGTAGTTCTCCTGCCTTCTGCTTCTAACAGTAGCCAAAAGTGCTTTAAATTATCCCATCATCTCTTGCTTATCCTCCCCCTCCAAAAGACAGAGAGAGGGAGAAAGGGGGAGGGCAAGGGGAGGAAGAGAGAGAGAGAAAAAAACAGAGAGAGAGAACCTCAGTCTCACCACATGGAAACTAATTTTGTCATCAACAGGTGTGAGATCTTCAGAGTTGTCAGCAGTTTGAAGGTTGGTTGAGACTGCCAGAGATGCAGCAGTAACACTTTCTTATGGCACCAAAGGAAGTGTCAAGATAGAGCAGACACTTCAGCAGCCAGAAAAGCAGATTTAGCAACAGCCATTCTTTCCTGGCCTATTTCTAGAGATCAAGATTGTTCTGTCATTAAGAACAAATTTGAAACCAGATTCTCCACTGAGGATAATCTCTTTCCTGTGAGTCTCTTTTGGGGTGGCTGTCTTCCCTCCTGCGCTTGTAGTACGTCAAGTACTAGACGTGAGGCAGGAATCCTCCTTTCTCCTATTGTCCCTTCTTGACCATTCTCTTTCCTTTCTAAGATAACAGATTACACCCAGATACAGCCCATCTACCAACCCATCTGCCAACCAACATCCTCTTATTCCTTGAAGATGTTAGATCCTGCCTTACTGTGACTCTCTCCAACACTACTCCTGTCATAACAGTGGGTGATTTCAATATTCACTTAGGTTATTTTTCCAAACCCCTAAAATCTCAGTTTCTTTAACTGCTTTCCTCCACTGACTTTTTGCAGACACTCATTCCTTCTGACAGTACCAATACTGAAATCCTTCTATCATCTCAAATCCAAGCATCCTAGTCTCTGAACAGCATCGCTTAGCCTTTCTGCTCACTCATATTATTGTTCTGACTGCTGTTTCAACTCCCTTTCAGAGCCAAAATCCATTGACATTATCAGCTTTTTATTCTTATGTCCTCCTTTCTTTCCTTAAATTCCCTCGTTAATCATTATAATCATTTCCTTGAATACACGTTTACCTTTCTTTTATTTACTTTGCAAACTCCCAATCTTGGTTAGATCTAAATCTCTGCCTACCTTATGCCTGTATGTGCTTGGGTGAAAATGTCTGGAGAAAAACAAGCAACCATGATGACTGGTCTCCCTGAAGTTCACAATCAGTTACTTTAATTGGGCTCTTAATGGTGCTCCACAGTAATACTGTATCTCCTTATCCATTCATTTCCCCATTCTCCCAAACCACTACTTCATACCTCCTCTTCTCTCCTCACACTTCTAATCTCCAACACCTTCCTCACCTTCGTGATGAAGCAATCAGAAGGGAATTTCTCAAGTTCTTGTCATTTCTATATACTCTGTATTCCCTTGTGTTACGGTAGAAGAATTGCCTATGCTCTGAGGTAAGGCCAACCTTTCTCTTTTGTGCTAGATTCCATCACCTTTTGCCCATTCAAGGATGTGTCTTCGACCAATTCTCTCCTTTTAGGTCCAAGTTGATAGTAATTTTCTCTCTATTAGATTTTCTTCATTTGTATATGAAAACTCTATCATTTCTTCCATCTTAAAAAAATCTTCTCTTGACCTAACTTCCCACTTCAGCTGCTATCCTATTTCTTTTCCTCTCTTGGAAAAGCCCTACTAAAAATAGTTGTCTCTACACACTGTTTCACTCTGTTTTCTCTTGGATTCACTATAGTCAGCCTTTCACCCCCACTATTCCGCCACTACTAGTCTTTTCCAGTTCATCAGTTGACTTACATGTCCTAAATCAAAGGTCAATTCACAGTTCTCATCTTACTTGACCTACAGGTAGAAGGTGACAGATTTGATCATTCTCTCCTCCTTGAAACTCTTTCATTTGGCTTCCAGAGCATCATACACTTGGTTTTCCTGCCACCTTGTTGGCCACTCCTCAGTTTCCTTTGATGATGCCTTCTTTCTCATCTCCCTGGCCACTTGGTATTGGCGTGCCTCGGGAATAAGTCTTACCTATTAGTGATCTCAGTATGTGAGAATATAGTATTGAATGTATTTCAGGTATAAATTATACATATACAGTGATGTGTTGCTTAACGACAGGGATACATTCTGAGAAATGTGTCATTAGGTGATTTCATCGTTGTGTGAACATCATAGAGTGTACTTATAAAATTAGACGGTATAGTCTACTACAAACCTAGGCTATAAGGTACTAATCTTATGAGACCACCCTCATATGTGCAGTCTGTCCTTGACAGAAACATCATTATGCGGTGCATGACTGTATATCCTAGTTCCAACCTCTCCCTTGAATAACAGACTCATATATCCAACTGTCTATTGGACATCTCTTAAATGGATAATAGGCATCTGAAACTACTATCTGTGATGAAAACTCAGTTCATGCTATTTCCCCTGAAAACCTGTTTCTCTTTCCATCTTCCTCATTTCAGTTAATGACAGTTCTCTCACTGGGTTGTATAAGGATTAAATATTCACCTGTAAAAGTCTGCATGAGTGTGCAACTTCTTGGCAGAAAATTTATCCTGGGGGAAGGAATAGGCAGATACGCTTCACCCAGTAACAAATGGCTCCTTCATAAGAGAGGAGAGAGGTTTCTGAGCACAGAATGGGGGTATGCCAAATTTATTCCCGTATCCAATTCATGTCTTCCTACTGTGAAATAGGTGAAATTATGTTGGTGTTGGGCAATCGGAACAGGGTGAACTGGAAGTAAAAAGTTAAAAGTGTTATTTACTTTCACTTACAACTTTTTAAGATGTTGGAACACAAGCAAAAGTTCTTTTGGGTCCATATGAGAAAGTACAAATCTAACAGGTCCGGAGACTCCTTAAGTGACAACATACCTGGCATGAGATGGCAATCTCCAGAGAAGAAGTAGCCAAATCGAGTGGATGAGATAGTTCTTGGTGGCTGTGGCACTCCATAGCAGAGGTTGCCGTAGTACCTGGAAAACATGTGGTGTCCAGAGGGAGTGATGGTACTCAACTGATGGCTGGTGATGCCAGAGCCACCTAAGGAGCAGTACGGTACCAAGAAGATGTGGTAGTACCTGGCAGGAGTGGCAGTCATCAGCATTACTGCCTTGATGTTGTAGCCAGACTATCTTGGCAAAAGAGGGAAGCGGCGGGGGGCGGGGAGACAGATGTGATATAGTGTGATAGATTAACTAACTGTTATCATCCCCAGAGAAACTTAGGAGTTGGACAGCAAGGAACTGGGAATCTGAACGTAGGGGTAAGAGACAGGAAAATGTGTGTGTAATGCCTAATGCTGTGCCAGACATATAATAGATGTCCATATAGAGTAGCCAGATAAAATACAAGATGCAAAGTTAACTTTGAATTTCAGATAAACAATGAATAATTTTGCTGTATCAATAAATAGTTTTTCTGTGTAAGTATGTCGAAAATATTGTATAGGGCATACTTATATTAAAAATTATTCATTGTTTGTCAAATTCAAAGCTAGCTGGGCACCTGTATTTAAGTTTGCTAAATCTGGCAACCTTATGCCCATGAAACTCCATTTGTCTTTATGATGCGTTACAGCTTGAATAATTGCCCCTTCCTATTTAGAAGCCATTTTCTGTGTAGCTAACTTCCCAGCAGGCATATTGTAGTTGGGTTTAAAATTATTTACTTAAAACACAGTGCCACCTAGCTGGGATTTTCCATTTAACTATTTCATACCCATTACATGTAAGATTTCTATCCAAGCAGTCACATTCTGCCCTGTGTTGCCATACAACAATTTGCAAGATTCCGTATATTTCATTACCTATTGGGAAGAACCCCTTGTATCTAATGGGCATTTTTTCTTGATGCTTTTTTCCCTCTAATCAGCCAGCATCTCTTAAACATGTAAGATATACTCAGGCTGAGAGCTTTGTTTTGAAGGAATGAGACAAGAATCACTAAGTTTTGAGGTAGAGGAAGTCGTTAGAAGAAAATAAAGAATTTTGGCAGGGGAGGAACTGTGGTGAAGGAGAAGCTAAAAGGGGCATGTGGAAGGAAACTTGAGACTTAATTTAGTCTCCTTCATAATTTCATCTGAGTTCAGCCCTGGCCGTGGCTCAGGATACACTGGCTTTCACACACTCTGGTTCTAGAATTAAATTCTTCCATCCCAGAGCAGACATAATGTCATTAGAGTAAATCATGATTCTCCCAGATTCTTGCTCCTCTGGTGGTGGGAAAGATAGATCCATTTGATTGCGAGCCATAAGTAAATTGCTCCCCCCATCCACTCTGGGTTGCTGAATTAAAGCTGATTCTGAAGCTGCATCCAGGCTCAGTGAGAATGGATTCGGTGGTGGGTTAGCAATGTTTGCCATGAAAAATGGGGGATCAAGTTTGGCAAAATGGACCAAGAGTGATTTATCATGATGCTACCTTTAGGGGTGTCTTAACCTATATGTTTAGGACAAGAATAACAAGAGCCTGGCAAGTTCCCAGGCCAATGTCCCAGGACACTTGGTAGATCTTAGAGTAGCTTATCACATGGAGAGAAGCAAATGGGATTGAGTTGGCAGCCCAGGGCTGGTAGGGGCTGTGTTCAAATTTGGCTCCCTCTATAGCTGTGAGAAGAACCCGAGTCTATGCGTCGACGAGCAAGTTCTTAGGGCTTGCAGAGGTTAGCCTAACCATTATTTTCAGTGTGGGTGGATGGGCATCACACAAATAGAGTCCTATTTAGGCTCTGCTAGAAATGGAAGCCTCAAAGGGACCTAGATGACAAATATGGCACATTTTCCCTCAATTCGCCCATCAGCATTCATGGCAGGCATTGCTAATTGATCACTGGATTTTCCCACTAGAAGCTTGGACGCAGCAGCTTCACAATCAGTCTTAACTGAGCAACCCAGGCAGCAATTACTAATATTAATTGGAAACTAGTTTGACATTTCTAGTCTGAGATCAGACTCTGAGCTAGCACAATTTCACACCAAGTTCAAAAGAGTGAGGGTAAAAACCCAACTCTGGGACTAAAACAAAGATTGAAGAAGAGTGAAGTTCAAGAACAAGGGTACAAGAAGTTAGGCGCTGGCCGTCTCCTGAGCGTCATGACTCCTCTCTCAGTGTGTCTCTGAGACCCTTAAAGACGGAACATTTTGAACAAAGTGCCTAAAAATCGAGACATTCTTGGTTAAAGAGAATGTCCTTTTTGGTTAAAGAGGACTTTATATGGTATTTTGAGTTCCTAGATTTCGGATTAGTTAATCACTTACTACTAAAAAGGTCTTCCTCTGTCCAGGTGGGGTATTAGTTGAGGACCAAAAACAAGAAAAAAAGAGTCTGAATAACTTTTGTACAAATGTGCATTGTGTTTGAATGGTTTTCAAAATTTCTGCCATATAAATTGAGTTTTTTCTTAGACTATTTTATTTCCTAGTTATTGTATATATCTTATTTACATCACAGAGTTTATTTAATATCCTCTGCTTTTTACAGTCATCAGCAAGATTTTAAAGCTGATATTGATTAATATGATGTAAATGCCAAGGCCTTTTTTATCTTATCCTCTCCATCCTCCAATCCCCTCCCCATGTCCCTGTATACCTTTCTGACTCGTTTTCACAAATGCTGACTATATTGACTCTGTAGAATGTGCTTCTTACACTAATGAGACCTGATTGCTTAAAACAGGCACAACATTGATTCAAAACGGGCCCCCTTTTTGATTTACTTTGTCTAGCTCTGTCTGCTCCTAGCCTAGGGTTTTGGATAGTGGCGGAGAGCAGAGAATCTAACTTGGGTTTGAGTTTCAGCTTTGTGGTTTATTACATGTGTCACCTAGAGTAAGTTATTAAACGTAAATGTTCCTTTCCTTATATGTAAAATGGGGGGTAATTAATATTAATAATAAAGGTGATTTGTAGGGATCGTATGGGTTTATACATGCACAATACTGGCACATAGTGAGTGATCAATCAATGTTAGCCATTTTGTTGTTATTACATCTTCTCTATCCCCCCCTCAAAGATAGCATAACCTTTTTTTGTTGTTATTATCTTCTCTATCCCCCCCTCAAAGATAGCATAACCTTTTTTTTTTTTTTTTTTTTTGTGAGGAGATCAGCCCTGTGCTAACATCCGCCAATCCTCCTCTTTTTTTGCTGAGGAAGACGGCCCTGGGCTAACATCTGTGCCCATCTTCCTCCACTTTATATGGGACGCCGCCACAGCATGGCTTGCCAAGCAGTGCGTCGGTGCGCGCCCGGGATCCGAACCAGCGAACCCCGGGCCGCCGCAGCGGAGCGTGCGCACTTAACCGCTTGCGCCACCGGGCCGGCCCCCAGCATAACCTTTTTTAATCCCCCCATCTATATTCTCTGCTCCATTCCGTTCCCTAGAACCAATCCGGATCTAGACAAGAGATATTTAAGTAGATTCAACTGGGACTTTTAGAAGTAGCCATCCATTCCTTTTTCCGTCTCTCTTTCCCTCCTCCCTCCCTTCCTTCCTTTCCCCCCGCCCCCACCTTTTGTTTCTCTCCCTCCCTTCTTTCTTTTCTTCCTTACAAAAACATTTATTAAGGACCTATTACGAACTACTACTGTCATAGACATTGAGGTTAAAATGATAATAAAAAGTTGTCTTCTCTTATGACAATCCAATGAATTAATACTTCTGAAGTGCTTTAGAATAGCCTGGCACATAAGTGCTTGGTAAGTGTTTGTTAAATAAACCTGTGTTTCTGCTTCATTCCCAATGTCTGATCTTAATCTTATATTTCCACTTGTAATCAGATCCTTATCTTGATCCTCATGATTTCATGCCTGTTGTGATGACAAGCCTATTAAATACTCTGATCATTTCAGGACTGAGGTTTGCCTTGTATTTTTCTTGGGGGAAGGGCAAGGGGAAGGAGAAGGCTGTCAGAAGCTCAGCCCCAATACCCCACCTAGCTCAGTGCTTTCTGAACCACGGCCCTGCTGGTAGATTCATTCAATGGCAACTACCTGTTTGGATCTGCACTAGCAGCTACTCTTGGATCCTGTTCTGTGCCTCTTCAATCAGTGTTGCTCCACATTGGGCTCTTCTGAAACAGATTAACCTACTGGATTACCTCTTGTTTTCTATTTCCCTGTTCTTCTGGGGTATTGTATTCTTACCTACCAGACTGGCCTTCCATCTTGGACCAGCAGTGGCCACCATGCCTGCTCCCCTCAACCCCCATACCTCAGTCAGATTATCCCATTGCAACCACTCAGTAAGCCCTGCTCCTTTAAAGAAGCATGAAGCTTATTTCCCTTCAATATGCCTCTTTTTTTCATCAAATATCTCTAGCTCTTAATTGATATGTAAACTAATATTCATAGAGAGGCTGCCAAGTAGATGTTAGGCATATTTACAAATAACTAGTAACAGGCAATAGATGAAGTCAAGGATGTGGACTTCATCTTTATCTTCTGTCTGTGACTTTCAGGTAGTTCAGCAAAGAAGATGCACTGACCTCTGAGAACAGTGTTTTTTTTTTTTTCAGTAAGCATTTTTTTTAGTAAACTTTATTTCAGAATATTTAGAGTTACAGAAAAGTTGTGAAGATGGAACAAGAGAGTTCCTATATACCCGCAGCCAGTTTCCACTATTGTTAACTTCTTACAGTAGTATGGCACATTTTTCACAGTTAATGAACCAATAGTGATGCATTATTAACTAAAATACTTACTTTATTCTGATTTTATTAGTTTTTACTTAATGTTCTTGTTCTGTTCCAGATGCCCTCCAGGACACCATATTGCATATACTTGTCATATCTCCTTAGACTCCTCTCGGCTGTGACCATTTTCCAGACTTGGCTTGTTTTTGATGTTCTTGATAGTTTTGAGGGGTACTGATCAGGTATTTTGTAGAATGTCTCTCAGTGGAGATTTGTTTGGTATTTTTCTCATGATTAGACTGGGTTTATGGATTTTGTGAAGACCACAGAGGTCAAGTGTCATTCTCATCACATCATATCAAGGGTACATACTATAAACGTGATTTATGACTATTGATATTAATTTTGATCACCTGGCTGAGATAGTAATTGTCAAGTTTCTTCACTGTAATACCACTCTTTTTCCTCTCTTTCCATACTGTTCTCTTTGGATGGCAGTCACCAAGCTCAGTCCCCTCTTGTAAGGAGTGGGGAGTTATGCTCCATCTCCCTGAGAGTGAAGTATCTACCTAAATTATTTATACTTACACTGCACAGATTTGTCTATTCTCTCCCATTTATTTATTCAATCGTTTATTTATATCAGTATGGGATCACTGGCATTTATGTTATACTTTGGGTTATAATCCAATGCTACTTTATTTATTTTGTTGCTCAAATTGTTCCAGCTTTGGCCATTGGGAGCTCTTTTAGTCAGTCCCTATGTTCCTTCAACATGGTCCCATCATTCTGTGTGCGTGTGCGAGGGGAGGGGGTGTACGGATGGGTGTATTTTACCACTTCCTTTCTTTCTGGCACTACAAGATGTCTTAGGCTCGTCTTACATATTTCCTGCCCCAGTCCTAGAATCAGCCATTTCTCCCAGGAGCCCTGGTTCCTCTTACTGGAGAACAGTATTGAAACCAAGATATAGGCACTGAGTGTGCTTGTTGCTACTGGAGTGTCATTGCTTCTAGGACATTCTCTTTAGCTACTAGAAAGCCATAAGGGAGGTTGAGGTTAATCTAAGCAGTGGCAATGAAGAAACGGATGGGTTATATGCCAGTTGGCAGGAGAGTGAACAGAAAGTAAGAAACTGGCAGTAACAAGTAAAAAATAGTAGAGGGGAAGTAGTAGCTTGAAGCGGCGGCTGGATGGTCACCAAAAGATCCTGGGCATGTCTGTGGGTACAGGCAAGGATCCAATGACAATGGAGAAATTCAAGACATAGGACAAGGGCAGACAATTGATTAAGGAAGCTAGATTATTTTATCTGAAAAATATCCATAAGGTGGCATTATTTTGTTATGTTTTCATTAATATTCTCCAGGAAAACACAACAAATTAAAAGTGTCAAAAGCAATTACTCATAAGCTTGAATAATTGTTTCTACCTTCATTTTTTTTTCAACTTGAAGAAATTTTTCAAATATATGTGATGATAATATTTATATGTTACATTTTAGCTTCTCAAGGCACTGTTATGTTATGTCTCTCATTTTACTCTCAAAACCATCCCATGAGGTAGGAGAAATATTATTTACCTCCATTTTACAAATAAATAAATTGATGAATAGAATTTAAGTGGCTAGCTCAAGGTCATCGTTTTAGCAGTGGGAATAAGTGGAAAAGTTGGGTGTCTTTACTGTCAAGCTTCATTCTTCCCACTGCCTACCCCAGGGTTTCGCAACCTGGGTACTAATGACATTTTGGGCCAAATAATTGTTGTGGGAGCTGTCTTGTGGCTGTGTTGTACATTCCAGGATGTTTAGCTACGTCCCTGGCCTCTAGCCACTGGATGCCAGTAACACACTCCCATTCCCCAAGTTGTGACAATGTCTAGACATTGCCAAATGTCCCCTGGGGGACAAAAATGACTCCCTGTTAGAGAACTACTGGCCTTAGTCTGTAATCTGCTTTTAGTAATGAAGGTACAGATACTTCCTCCCGAAACTTCAGCAATTAAGATATCAAATATCTAAGAGTTAAAATCTACATTTTGTTGTAATGTATTAGAAATAAGTTCTGGCTGATTATGTCATTCACCAAATTTCAGGATTTATTTGTTTAAGATATAGGACATCATTTACAATAGTAATTTAATATAGTAATCGCAAAAATGCTAATTTGAGGATTATAAATTAGGATAGGATAAGGTTCAGTCAGATTAGAGCACATAGATATT
This sequence comes from Diceros bicornis minor, assembly GCF_020826845.1. Classification (NCBI taxonomy): domain Eukaryota; kingdom Metazoa; phylum Chordata; class Mammalia; order Perissodactyla; family Rhinocerotidae; genus Diceros; species Diceros bicornis. The sequence goes on from NC_080743.1 coordinate 34,162,627, forward strand.
AGATTTCAGTCAATATCAAATCCATTGAGTGGGGAGGCATTGTTCTCTGTGGTCCTTTTAATTATACTTTTGAATCCATTACATAAACACACTGTGGAAGTACTTAAACATTTGGTAAAGATAATGAAATGACTGAAATACATTTTTTAATTACTACGAATTTGCACATTCTAGATTTTACTTTCCCACGTTCTTTTTAATCTTATGCATTTACATATATGATTTTTACATCATAGTAATTATAGGGTATAATTTACATCCTTTTTAAACTTAAAATTATATCATAAACATTTTTCCTGTTGCTACATAATTGCATAATTTTCATTTTAATGACTACATAATATTCTATATAGTTGATAAGCCCTAATCCATTTAACCATTCCCCTACTGCTATAAATTCAGGTTGTTTTTGATATCCCAAATAACACTGCAACAATCATCTTTGTGATTATTAAATTATATTACTTTTGGAAACAGATTCATAGGAATGAAATTACTGAGTCAGGGTTATGAGCATTTTAGTGGATTGTGAAATGTATTGCCAAATTGCTTTCCAAAGGGATTTACACTGCCAGCAGAAATATATGCTTGTATCAGTTATATTACATCCTTGCCAGAATTGGGCATTTTAATCTTTTTTCTATGTTTTACAATTTAATATTCACAAAATTCACTTTGAGTCTTCTGTTTTTGATGCTAATGATCTAGGGTGTTGGGGGAAAGAAAAGAAACATTTATTGGGTGCCTACACTTGCTATGCACCATGCTAGGAAATTTGTACTCATTGCCTAAAATATCGGCCCTACTTCTGCCTCCCCACTCCAGTCTCTCAATATCCTCGCCCTGCTTCACTTTTCTCATAACACTTATAAGATTCTGAAATTATATTACACATTGTTGTTGTTGTTTTTAGTGCCATGGAGTCTATTTCAACTCCTAGCAACCCTGTGTACAGCAGAGTGGAACCCTGCCTGATCTTTTTGCACCATCCTCTCACCTTCCAGTGCTATATCAGCTCTGTTGCTATTCATAGGGTTTTCATGGCCAATTTTTTAAGAAGTGGGTGGCCAGGTCCTTCTTCCTAGTCTGTCTTAGTCTGAAAGATTCTGCTGAAACCTGTCCACCATGTATGACCCCACTGGTATTTGAAATACTGGTGGCATAGCTTTCAGCATCACTGCAACATGCAGCCACCACAGTATGACAATGACAGATGGGTGGTGTGGTTCCCTGACTGGGAAATGAATCTTTGTCGTGACAGTGAGAGAGCTGAATCTTGATCACTCCACCACCAGGGCTGGCATTACACATTTATATTCTTCTTTATTTTACTAACCCCTCCAATAAAATGAAAACTTGCTAAGGCAGGGGTTTTGTCTTGTGTGTTGCCCTCTGGGATAGTACTTGGCACACAGTAGAGCCAGGATAAACATTGTTGAATGGAAATATGAAGGATTTAATTAATTAATCTCAATTTATGATTATATCAATTCTGACTGATGGCCATTGGGACTGTTCACAGATATTTGGTGCTGTCTCTTCCTTTCTGGATACTTCCCCACTCTGTCACATTCAAGCATGGTCGATTTGCTTTGGCCAATGAAAGGTGAGCAGAAGTGATGTGTGTCTCTTTGGCGTAGACTATTTAAGAGCCAGGCACACTCACCACTGGTCTCTTTCCCCTCTGCCACAGTTAACGCCTATGTTTCAAATATCATCTCCTTTGCCAGCCTGCGTCTCAATTTAGGATGGCTATTAAATAGATCAGAGCCTCCAAGTGACCCTTAATGGAATGTTGTGTGAACCAGAAACGAACAGTGATTACTTTGGGTTGAGATTTGAAGGTTGACTGTTACTGTAGTAAAATCTACTGTAACCTGACTGACACAGAGATTAGTAGATTTAAATAGCGTGGTCTAAATCACAGAACTGGCAGTGGAGAAGCCAATATTCAAAACTGGGTCTGTCTGTGGCTTTTCCACTATTCCAGAGTACAATAGGCAGTAAATAGGTGTATTAGTTTGTGAGGGCTGTGTACTACAAACTAGGTGGCATAAATAAGAGAAATTGATTGTTTCACAGTTCTAGGGGCTAGAGATCTGAAATCAAGGTGTCAGCAGCATTGGTTCCCCCTGAAGGCTGTAAGGGAGAATTTGTTCCATGCCTCTTACCCAGTTTCTCTCAGTGTGCTGGCAATTTCTAGAGTTCCCTGGCATATAAAAACATCACTCGATCTCTGCCTTCATCTTCACATGGCATTCTCCCTGTGTGTGTCTGTGTCCAAATTTCTCCTTTCTTTAAAGACATCAATCATATTGTATTGGGGGCCCACACTACTCCAGTATGACCTCATCATAACTAATTATATATGCAACTACTATATTTCCAAATAAGGTCCCACTCTGAGATACTTGGGGTTAAGGCTTCAACATATTAATTTTAAGGGGACACAATTCAATCCATAACAATAGAAAAAGAAGTGCTTGCTTGGTCTATTACCCAAAATAAAATTATATATGTGTATGTATGTGTATATATATATACAAATTGAAAAATAAATACCGTGAGTTTATATCAGGGTATGAACAGTGTATAACAACAATTCTGTGACTACATCTAGACTAACCTGAGTAGAAGAGAACTTAGGTTACTATTGCTTCTATTATTTTTATAACGTTCCTGGAAATCTAGTGAAATAGAAAGAGCCAGCAATAATGAAAAAAAAAAAAGAGAGTTGAAGAATAGCAATGTTATCTTTTTAAAATATATATTGTTAAAGTGAACAGTGTTAAAGTGAACAGAGTCTCAATTGATGGTGGCCCAGCTGGTATGTCCATATGTCTTTAGCATTTCAAGATTAGGACCAAGTATTCAGAATAAGTATAAAGGCGTCTGAAATGGTATGGATATGATCCCAGATGCTGTCACCATATGTCTTATGAATTTCCCATTTAAAAAATTCCAGGTCTGTATCATTTGGCTTATCTGGTATAATATACAGTTGATCTCCCTTAATACAAAGTACTGAATCACAAATAAAGCTAGCTAGCTAAGAGAGCCCGAAATTTTCATAGCATTGAAGTTTCACATTCAATCATTGCAATTTAGGATCTCAAAGGTTTAAATTTCATTTATAACAAAACTGTGTTAACATTGAACCATATGCTAAAAGCATTCATTAAGAGAGTAAGCATAATTATTTGACGTCTATTTGAGTTCTTGCAGATTATGCCTTAAGATAACATCCGGATATCTCATGTTACACTTTTTTACGTTTAGTAGCGAGAAAAAAAATACCCTACTTCAAGATATACTTATCCACAACAAATATATAATCATGGCCCCATTTGTGAAGATCAGATGACTTTAATTTGAACCACGGAGGGCCATCTGAAATCAGTAGCACAGCAAGTAAGTCAGAGTAACAGCAGTGAAAACATCTACCACAAAGCCCACGCATTTTATTTCATTAGAGAGGAGGAGAGTCTACTTCAGCCTAATTGACTTAATTTTACATATAATAACACCATGGTTATCTGTATTCCACTGGCATCCTTTAGTTCTTCTGTAGGACATAACTGTAGGAGATGAAATTTTAAGGCAGTGGATAGCTGTTATGGACTAAATTGTATCCCCCCGAAATGCATATGTTGAAGCCTTAATCTACAGTGTGACTGTATTAGGAGATGGGGCCTTTGGGGAGATAATTAAGGTTAAATGAGTTCATAAGAGCGGACTCTAATCCAGTAGAACTGGTGTCTTTGTGAGAAGATGAAGAGAGACACTAGAGCTCTCTCTTTCCTTGCATGTGCACAAAGGAGAGGTCGTGTGAAGACACGGTGAGAAGGCAGCTGTCTGCAACCCAAGGAGAGAGCCCTCACTGGACACTAGTCCTTCTGGCACCTTGATCTTGGACTTCCAGGCTCCAGAACTGCAAGGAAATCAATTTCTATGATTTAAGCCACCCAACCTGAGGTATTCTGTCCTGTTAGCCTGAGGTGACAATATAATAGCAGACTGGAAGCAGGTGAGATTTCAAGACAAGAAATAATAATAACAGCAGAGGGCAGAGAAAGCCATAAGAAGGTAAATAGGAAAAAAAAAATCAAACAATCATAGCTTCTGAAATTCTTTAAATCAAGGGAACAAACTCTCCTATATAGCTTTCTATAACTCCCAAGAGCTTCACTTTGTTAGAGCACCAAAAAATGATTCATGTTCAAAAGGCTGAATGGGTTAAATTATGTATATTTATGTACTAAGCCAGAATGTGCACAATATAATTTAGAAAGATTACCTAAAGTATCAAGCTCAAGTTATTTGGAAAAAATTACTTTTCCTGATCTCCCTTCTACTCCTTCTAATGAATAGTCTGAATAGCTGAGATATCACTCTAATACAAATGTATGTCTATCCATTGGTAAGACCAGTATTTCTTAACTTGGTCATAGAAAATATAAGTGACTGAGTAATCACAATAAAAAGAGATCTAATTATGAAAAATTACGAGACTATAAAGTTCTTATGTTATGTATCAATATAAAGTATAGATAACATTTCTTTTAAAAAGAAAGCTTTTATATATTATATGTATATTAGGAATTTTATATATATATACAGATGTCTATCTATATATATGTTTATATATATATCTCTATGTAGGTCTCTATACAGCTCTCTCTTTCTCTCTCTCTCTCTATATAGACATGCCTATATATACATATGCATATACATATACATATAGACAGGCAGTCTTTACTTTGTACAGTAGTGTCAGACCATAAAAATAACAATGCAGGGCTGGCCTGGTGGTGTAGCAGTTAAGTTTGCACACTCCGCTTTGGCAGCCCGGGCTTCGTTCATTTGGATCCTGGGTGCAGACCTATGCACCACTCATCAAGCCATGCTGAGGCGGCATCCCACATAGAAGAATTAGAAGGACCTACAACTAGGATATACAACTATGTACTGGGGCTTTGGGGAGAAAAAGGGGAAAAAAAGAAGAAGATTTGTAACAGGTGTTAGCTCAGGGCCAATCTTCCTCAAGAAAAAAAGTTTGAACGTGATAAACTTAGTGGCATTGGGATTGATAATTAAAAAAAAAAAAAAACAAGCAAATTGAATCTATGCAGAGATCTTAACAAGCAATGGGAAAAATGATAATTAATCTGCTACCCTTAATTTTTTTTTGTCAAAACATGAAAAACTCTCTTACTGCCAATTTTACACATATAGGGAAATTTTTAAAATAGCAAAACTAACATTTATTCAGTACACTGTAATATAAGACACTAGAAACATTGAGAATTAATAATTTATTTCTTTGTAAAAAATTTATCAAGAGCAATTTGAACAGTGCTTGCTGCCTTCTTCCTGTCAGATAGCTTACGATGTGGAGTATTTTTTTCTATGCCTTGGCTAGTTGTCATACTCCTTTCTAAGTTTGGATCAGCTTATTTTATTTTTGCACTTTTGATGTGAAATATCTCCAAGAGTTCCTTTAATGTGAAGTTTTTTGTCCAAATCACTTCTTCTGGGACATCTTCATCTTTTCCATCAATGCCTCTTTACTCATTTTTGTCCAACAGCTCACTTTCACTAAATCATTCTGGCTGCATTTCTAGAGCCTCTCAGAGGGTGATGACAGTGTCAACATTCTCGTGGTCAGCTAAGTTTTCTATAACTCCATTTATGTTTGATTTAAATTTCCTTTTCAGCCTTATCACCTTTTCTTCTTTGCTGCACTCCCATCTTTATTGGCCAGTTCTGTCTTTCAATTACACATTTTTGTAAAATGTCACATGGGTTTATCACTGGGAGTCAAGGAATCAACACAACTGGATGCTTTGCTGTCTGTGTGTGAATGGATTAACAAATGTGCAGTGACCACTGGCAGACCCTAAAAAAGCAACATTATTGGTCATTGATGATAATGCACATGTATTGTGTTATTCACAAAGTGCTTTGTGAACTGAAGAGCTAGCAGTAACATTTGTACTTTCTGCAATTACTCACAGTTATCATACCACGGTCACTAAAATCTGAACCCTGTTGTCGCAGGAGTGGTTTATTTAACTAAACCATCTTAGTCAGTTCGGGCTGCTATAATAGAATATCATCAAGCAAATAGCTTAAACACCAAATATTTATTTCTCACAGTTCCAGAGGCTGCAAAGTCCAAGATCAAGGTGATGGTAGTATGGTGTCCGATGAGAATTGTCTTCCTGGTTTGCAGACAGCCTTCTTCTCTTGTATCTTCACATGGTGGAGAGCAGAGAGAGAGGAAGCAAGCGCTCTTGCGTCTCTTCTTAGAAGGGCACTAACATGAAGACTCTACTCTTGTGATCTAATTACCTCCCATAGTCCCCATCCCACAATCACACTGGGGTTCAGACTTCAACCTATGAATTTTGGGGAGACACAAATATTCAGTCCATAGCACCATAGTAATTGAAATTTGTGAAAATCAGAACTGCACAAAGCAAGCACACACATAACACATGCACACACACACACACACACACAATGTATCATAACCTGGTCTCATAAGTCAGTTATTCTTTTTCCTTTTTCAAGTTTTATTTATTTGCTTCAATCTCTTTCCTATTCTTTCTGCTCAGATGTCTTTTCTCATTTTCTCTCTCTTTCTCTTTTAACTTGTAACTTTATGTCCTCTTCCTTTATTTTTCCCTATAGGAGAAGACCTACGCAGGCTTTCTGGAAAACCCTAGAAAAGCTTCAGCAAGCTCCCCACTGCTCTCAGTTAAGTACTGGGTGGATAATTCTCTAGCCAGTTTATCACAAAGGTATTTTTGGGGCATAGTTGGTGATTGGTGGGTGCCACCCTTGCTCAGATACAATGAGCATGCTTTCTATTTGTGGGTTTCTCATACTTATGAGAATGAATCCATACTCAACAAAGTGAGGAACTAAATTCAGAGGGCACTGCTTGAACATTTTTAAAGTTTAGCTGCAGGAAAATTTATGATAGATTGAATGCACAAATGGCCTTTGTTTTCTACCCATCTTTGTGTCCACTCCTTTGTAACATGACTTTGTAGCTCCCTGCTCACTCCTTGAATCTGGGCTGGCCTTGAAACTTGCCTTGGACAGTTGAATGAGATCAAAGCGACAATGTGCCAGTGCCTTGCATGCTTCTGCTCTATCTTGGCCCACTATGGGTAGGAACTTAGCTACCTTAGGTTGAGACACCATGTAGAGAAAAGTTCAGTTGTCCCAAGCAAAGCCATCCTAAATCAACCTACAGTCAGAAAACCCCCATATATGTGAGAATGTCCAGCCAAGATCAGCAGAGCTTCCAACCTGCTCATGGATGCATGAATGAGCCCAGCTCAGGTTAGAAAAATGGCTCAGCTGATCCGTAGACTAGTGCAACATAGTAAATGTGCATTATTATAGCATTTAGGGCTTTTTAAATTCAGTTAGTCAAATTATACAATGTTGTTTATGGAGGCAATGCTTTTTTATTAACCTTAGCTGTTGCTGAAATCTATAAAAATGTCCTTTTCTTCGTCCTGAGAGTAGGTGTGGTTAACTCCAAGCCAATTTTCCCACTTTAAACAGACCTCTTAGGGGACCATCAATGTCAGGGCTGCTGAACTGTCCAATCTGGAAGGATAGGGACCGTGTCTGTCTCTCTAATCACTACTTAGTCAGCATGTTGCAAAGTATGTGCTGTACAGAATCACTCCATAAATGTTTATTGAATAAATGAAGGCTGAAAGACCTTCTTGAGCAGGAGCAATACCTCTAGGAAAACTTGATTAATACTCAAAAGGTCTCAATATTTTGGAAAGGTTTTCCTTATTTTTTTTAATATCAACTTAAAAATACAGCCTTTTTTTCCTCCTTAGAAGAAAAAATTTTCCCTTTTTCTACAAGTGATAGGGTTTCAGTGCAAAATGAAAATGGAAACGCTTTTAGAAATGCAATAATATGAAGATAAACAGGCCAGATGATGGTGTCTGTCAGGATCACCATTATTAAGAAGAGTATCTTTGAGACACGAACTTTGGAGGTGGCTTTGTCCACTCATCTATATTTTCTTATCTGGAGGTCCTTGTGAGCAAGGCCACAGATTTGAAAACGGCAGTCTGAGTTTAGAATTTAGATCCTATAACCCATCCATGGCTCACAAAGCTTGGGGTGGGGAGAGCAGACATTTTTTTTATTAAACCTCGGCGATGTCCTGAGGCTCTATCAGACTAAGAACCAGCTATAATCTAAAGTGAAGGGGACAGGAAAGAAAAAAAGAATTTGAATACTTTATTTTCTTTTTTTTAGAAGAGAATCATTCACTTAAAATCTGGCAGAAATTTCCTTAATTGACATTTTAAAAGAATCATAACTTACAAACTTCATTAGAAAGCCCATTGCTGGTAAATTGAGAGAACGTCAACATTTCCAAGGAGTAAATAGAACCATTTGGTATATGTCCAGGGCAACTTTTTAAAGTATGCAATCAAAATGTAATAAACAGTGTCCGAGAGGCAGGAACATCTATTCTTTAGCACCTTGCTCGTACATAGGAGGCAGATTCTGTAGCAGATAGTATACCTGCTCAGTATCCCAGATAGTTTCCCGGTGTTTGTGATTTGCAAATAAGGAGGTTGATAGATCCCAAGATGGCCCATGTAATACAGAAGATCACTTAGCTGCCCAAAGAACTAGTCTAACCTGAACCATTGTGATTCACTTCCAGTCTCCAGTCACTCTGACAATCTAACTTCCATCCATGCTTAACAAGCATTCTTTATTCCTCTACCCCCAAGAAAGGACTAACACATGGGGGAAAAAAAAAATCAAACCTAATTTTTTAAATTTAATTTTTAAAATTTTATTTGAAAAATACAATACACAGCAGAGAATTATTTCCTCCCCTACTGTTCTTTCACAAAGGAAACTGCATGGTCAATGTAACTGAGATATTTGGCTAGGATAGATCCTGAGAAAAGAGAGGCCCAGTTAAAAGTGGAATAGACAAAGTCTGCCAAAGAAGGTTCACCTCTCTTTTAACATAAAAGAGCCTTTTAAATAATCTTAGGAATCAGATAAAACATGTGCAGAATTTCTGCCATGCAAACAGAGACTACCGAAATTTTCAGGCTGACCAATTTATACTGACTTGGGCCCCCAGTAAGTAGGATAAAAAGATGTTTTTATCAGCAAGATGTGTTTGCTTGCTTTTACTAGACTATATATGTACATATTTACAAATTAACATTTTCTTAAATGTGTTTTCCGTTATTCTTAGTTACAGTATCATTGCTAAGGGCTCTTTGCTGGCTTTTTGCCTTACGCACGGGTATCTTTTTATTCTCCTGAAATTCCTTCATGGCAGGATCATTCATTGCACAATCTTGGGCCCATGGTGTTTAAATATTAGAGATGACCTTACTCTGATCCTGGAGTAAATGTGGGTTTTTGAGGAATTTATAACTCCTGCATTCGACTAGGTTTAGCAAGGTGCAAAGATACAACATTTACATGTGAATATATAGCTAAGGCTTCCAAGAGGAAAAACATTCCAATTGGCTCCTTGGAAAACTGATGCTAGAACGGACTGAACTGATCTAATTCTGGAAGTCTTACTGGTAATTCTTCCTCCTACAACATTAGGATCATCCCTTTCACTTCCATTCCCAATAAGTGAATTCCCCATTACTGTTATTGCATAAACAGTCTTTAAAGAGGGTCAAGGCAGTCCAAGCTTTTTCATGTTCTACATTTCCACCAGAATTGAATTTGGTATAGAAGTCTAAAATTGGTGGAAATATGGATTATCCGGGTTTGACCCTACTAGAAGTGTTTTTACTTCTACAGCAATGGAAAAGAGCAAGTGACATCTATTTTGGGAGTAATGGCCAAGTCTTTGGTTATAGTTATTTGCTGATATCTATTGAAATTACAGAGAAAAATAAAAGTTTATTTTCTTTAGTACTGGCAAGGTTAGGAAGATTCATTTTAGTCAAGTAACTACTGCTCATATAAGACAAAGCTACTCAGGGTAGCTTTAAAGATTGCAAAGTTATGGTTGAGGAGTACATATTATTGTTTTCTCATAGTCCAGTTCATCTTCCTCATATTATCATGAATCTCATCCTTAATTCCACATGCTCCTTGCAAGGTGTGTCCCTTGGGGCCTCTCCTGAGGGCTGGGGGCTGGGGCATGGGGATGAGGGTGGCTGGAAAGCCATGTGATTTAGATTTCAACTTTACAAAAGACCACACATCTAGACGCTTGATGCTATTATTAAATAGGATTATAAATTGGTTACTATATAGTTGTATATTTGAAAAGTGTTCATTCTTAAAACATAAGCATTTAAAATACAGAATAGCTTTTGTAATTCTATTTTGGCATTTCTTCATTTTTTAAAACATAGGTAGTTGTCCAGGACTCTACTGACCTCTGAAAGGCCTCAATGCATCCAAAATGACACGGCAGCTGTGGCATATTTGAAAGGAAGTTTGGGGTCAGGAAACCTGAATTTAAGTTTTAACTGCCTCTAACCAGTTGGGTGGAATTGGGCACCTTATTGACCCTGCCTTGGCTTCATTTTTCTCATCTAGAAAACTAAAGTCATAGTCTTTATGTTACCCAGGGTTATTGTGAGGATTAAATGAAATAATAAATGAAAATATAGTTTGTAAAGTAAAAAGTGCTACACAAATGCAAAGTGAAATATGTTAACCACATTTCCAGCATTTATATAATCTAAATTATGTGTCAGGGTATGGTTCTTTCCTATTTAAATTATGTGGATTCTTGACTAGTAAAAAGCCTAAGAATGGAGCCTTTGATCACTCTTAAGACACTGTTATCAATGGAACATTGCTCAATAAATAGGTATCACTGCTGGATTTAGTCATTTAAACTATCCTAAACATAGCCTGCATTCAAAAACTACAAGTCAACAATTAAATCACAATTTTCAGGAACAAAAGTCCAAATAAATAATTTTTAATTATGATACATTACTTATTACAGTAAAAATTGGCATTTTCCCCTTCAAAAGCAGAAGCACCAGTCTTAGAATGTATAGTATGAATGGTATTTTAAGTGAAATATAGCATAATATTATGTGCAAACATTATTTTAGTATAGAACATACTTTCTAAAAGTAAAGTAATTTCACACACTGAAATCTGTTAGAATGGAAATAATGTCATGCTGAATAATGAAATAAAAACCCCCATGACTTTCAAAGTCCACTTCAAATGAAATATGATATACTGCTGAATAGATATATGAAAAATTAAAAAGCTTAACTGGCCCGAAATGGAGGGATTTCTTATACAAATATGACTCATGTAGAGGTTTCTTTTCACATAATCTCATTGATTCTGTGAGAAATTAAAGTGAGTGTTTTATTTAAGAATTAATTTGTTCCTTCGGTCATTGCATTTCTATTGAACACCTACTTTGTGCGAGGCTTTGTTGTAGGTGCTGGGGATACGGAGAAGAAAGACACAGTCCTGCCCTTGAGGAGCTCACAGTCTAGTGGGGGAAACAGATAAGTTGACACTGATTTTAAAATTATAAAAATTATTAGACAACTTTATAAACTTCTTCTGTAATCAAACAAACTTTGGGTGTTATGAATGGATGGTGAAAAGGGACGATGTCCAATGCAGTGAAAACCCATCTGCTTCAATATCATGTGACTTCTGCGAAGGCGGTGATGTGGTTCTGCAAGAAGAAAGAGGAATTACCAAGTCAGAGTCTTGGGGAAATTGGCTTTGTAAAATATTTAGTGCTTTTACAAATAATCATCAGCCTAATATAAAACTGGAGCCTGGTATGTTTAAGATGCAAAAACACTGAGTGTTACTAAAATAAGTTCTATGTATTATTAATAAATTCAGGTGGTAATTATATATTTTATTCAATATTCTTAATTAACCAAATAGATTAAAGTGTTATACGTACGTGCTTTATTCAAAATTAACACTGAAATTTGGAGAGATAAAAATGGTAATGTCAGACACGTTAATAATCTGTTCAGTGTTAATGGAATTTTAATGCTGCGTGTTGGAGTTTCAGATTAATTGCTCCCTGTGAGACAGATGGCGTAGAAAGAGGTGGTGAAATACTCAGACTGAAATGGCATTTGCTAGTTGACAAAGATCTACTTAAACACTTCATTTTTGATGCATGAATCCAGACTACAGACTGCAATCCTCGTCATTTACCTCAACCATAGAATTCTTTACAGAGCCATTTTTTTTAAAGCAACAGAATTATGTACAAAGAAACACTGTGGAATGGCTAATATTTAAATGGATTCAGACATGCAACAGGACATATCATGGCTGCTGAAATACTGTAGTGGAAAATTGATGTGACATAATTAATCATGCCACATACAGAGTTACGTCAAGATCTAACATAAACGACAGTCCCAACAAATAACAGCAGCATTACAGAGGCTTTTTACCATCATATTACCTGTTTTGAATGTTTTTCATAGTAGTTTTTGTATTGACTCTTTATAAGTCAAAGACATAATAGATAGAATTTCAGGTAATGAATGCATGTCATGAGAGTTCTTCCATGTACATACAGCTCTTTTCAAGTTAAAGTGTTTTAACTATTTAAAACATTTTAAAAATGTGTGTGAAGAAATTCAAATTTATTTAGGCATATTAATTACAATTAAAAGGATATCACTGACTCCTGCTTAAGGCATTATTTTCTGGGTTTGACCCACTTAAACCTAGAGAAAAACAATATCCAGAAGAATCAGTAGTGAGCAGAGCATGCTTTTTCACTAACTCCTGTTAAGATCTTATAAACTTTAATTTTCCATTAAAAAAAATGCACGATGAAAATGTTGGAGAATTCAGCAGCTCAGCTCTGTCTTCTTGAGTTTACCTTACAAAAGCACAAGCATGACTTTAGGATAAAAAAGACTTGTCAGAGTTACATAATGCACTATGATTGAATAAAAGCCATAAGCACTGTGGAAACAGTAGAGCATAGTTTTATTTCCAGTGGCCCCATGGGGACTTGAAATCTATGAAGTGAGAAAATACAATTTGATATACAGTGTTTCAGTACAAAACTGACAGGAGTGTCACACCTCTGGACAGGACCTAGCACACAGCAATTACTGAAAAATGTGTTGAGATATAAATTGAAGATTAATCAGTGGCAACTGGTGGGTAGGAAAAGCATGAAGAAGTGACAGTAGAAAGAAAGGAAAGGAGATAAGAAGAGAAAATGGATGGTGTTCTGAAGGCCATTGGCCTAGGTGTCAGTGTTCTCTTGACCTACATAATGAAGTGTCCACAAGGCTCGCTAAATTTGCTGAAGATGATCCTAAGTGAAGGGGACAACCATCACCTTGGAAGGTAGAATGGAAACATTAAAAGATCTTAAGCAGAGAAAGTATCAGAAACAAATCATTGATAATCAGCGCAAGGGAGGACAGAAGCAGAGGAAAAATCAAGTGACAAGTGCAAGCTGGAGAGAGTGACAAAGATGTGCAATGACTGTAGGGCGACCATATAAATTATCATCTAAACCTGGACATACTGAGGGGAAAAAGGATGCTAATATACAGAGGCAACAGGCTGAAATTGGGACTGTCCCAAATAGAGACATAGGGTCACCTTAGAAATAAGGCGTTGAATGTATAACTGTAAGTGTGTTGTTGAGGTCTAGGAAATACTGGATTCAGTTTTGGCATTTAAAAATCACGTTTTGGTGGCTAATAGATCTTTCTTTCACTGCCCATAAATTCCAAACAATATTACCATTTTCCTTATGCTAAGTCATTACCAAGTTAAACTACAAGGGTTACAGTTTGTTTCCAGACTGACTACATTTTTAGATCCCATGACTCTAGGGAAACTCCTGCTTTTTTCTGATTAGCACCCTTTCAGTTTCACATCACACTTAAGCTTTAACCTCTGAGATGATTTTCCTATTTGACTGGAATTAGAAGGATCCTGCTCAGGGCTTATCATTTAAAGGTGGTCGTTAGCAGAGAGATAAACAGATGAAAATAAAACACTGAAGTGACTGTGCATAGGGAAGAGAAAATTAAGAGGAAATTTAATAATGGGTTCTAAGTACATGAAAGCAGTATATAGAGAGCACAGGAGCCATCTGTTCATTAGTTTCACTATCTAAGAGCAAACGAGCCCATACCATACAATGAGGGAGATGGATTATTTATTTCAGTAGTATTAAAAAATAAGATTAATTTCTCTTCTAGCATACGGGTGGTTTTCCCTGCAGGAATCTAGAGAAAGGACAAGCTAATTACTTAAAGTCCTTACCATCTATAAGCCCCTATGATTCTATACTATAAAAATTACATTAGCAAGATATGTAAATGCATAATTTGAAATACACAAATGGCATAATTCTTACGCAGGAAGTTACGATAGTGCTCACTTCCCCATCAGCATTTTTCTCAGTAATATAAAAAACCAGAATTACATTTCATATTTTCACATCACCTGTCTGGAGGAATGGACTCCCTATGACAAAGTAGGTGACAAGGGGTTTCTCCTTTTAATCTCGCTGAATTCTTAGTCTGCAATACTAAATCATATTAGTAGATGATAGTGCAAACACACAGGAGGCAAACCAAAAACTCATGCATAAAAGTTTAATTCAGAGTCACAAGAAGAAAGCAGTCATGTAATTTATCAGTGCAATTACTGGTGCCTTCTGCAATTACACACACAGAGGCTTCTAGTGGAGATGACAGAGCTTGAGCCCAAAGAGTTGAAGATTAGAATATGCCTCATCCATTAGAAAGTGTCCATCAAGGCCACAGCAAATCAGTGAGCAAAATACTGAATCCAGTCCTTGAGTGCAGAGGTCCCATGGGAAAACAAACATTTGCTTCTCAAAAGTAGTTTTGGATTCTTAAATCTGGTAAATTCTAAAGTTTATCTAGCATGTCAATTTTTGAAGCTCTAAGTTCTACGTGAAAATCTCTATTTTACTGTTTATTCTATACCTCCATTTGTAGAAATTATATTCTGTAATTCAAAAAAGTTATTTAAAACAAAACTGTCATTTATTTATGACATGAATATTTGGTGGTGACTTGCCACCTGACAAGATATGCCACTCACCATTTCCCTTTGCAAAAATAGGGGAATAGGCAAAAAGAGCACTTCAGATAGGAACATAAAAAAAAGTCATAATCATTTAGGGCTATTTGGTTAAGGAATGCTAAATTCCCGTTAATGAGTGAAAAAATAGTGAAAAAATAAAATATATTTGAAAGATAAAAAAACTAACAACAATCTAGTACCCAGATTTTTGAATGTAATAGAAACCTGCACAGAAGGACACATTTTCTGTATTTGCCTTAGCTTTGCAACCCAACTCCAACACCAGTGCGCTCTAGCGCACATACGTTTATTGCCTTAATTGAAGGTGTTCACAGTGGCTTATTCCCACTATCCAGCTGAAGAGCCTTGCAAGACAGTCTTTAAAAGACCTTCCTTGTGAATTTTCTTCTTGACCATTCTCAATACATTGGATTTGAGACACCTGCAAAATATGTTTTATATATTATTTAAATGTTTATTTAAATACTGACTTATTTACTTGGACAAAATATTAGTTTACTTAAAGTTCTATGTTGTTATATTGTTAGACCAAATGCTGAGGTTAAACATTGTTCCAGTTTTCTATCTTTCAAGATGATTATAAACAGCTTCTGTGTTTTAATAGATGGTTGTCAGCAATCAGCTTAGGTTTTAAACCTAAACATAAAATGAAATCTGTGCATACAATGTCTTTAATTCAACTATTTTTGTCTTCGGCTCTATTTGAAAGGAAGCTGTGTGGTACAGTGGACTTTGCAGTCAAGTTGTGTGAATGTCAGGTGTTTGAAGGTGGGCTTCATGACAACTGAAATTTTCACGAGCAATTTAAACTTTCAGAGACCCAGCTTTCTCATCTGTGAAATGGAAATAATAATACCTATTTGAATGGATTTTTATTAAGATTAAATGAGATTATATGCACAAGGGTCCTTGTTTCTACTCAAACATATCATTATAGTTGTCTATAAAAGCCAGAGAAACAAGATAAAAAGTAAAAGAAAAAAGAGAAAGTAAAAGACAGAAAGAAAAAAGATTTTTTAAATAATTGGTTGGAATTTCACAGTACTATCATCTACAATTCTAAGACCCAAACAAACTTTAAAACCCAATGTTTCTTATAAGATTAGTGTGAGCACATCTGGTGACAAAAATCAAGCCTAAACTGCTGTGAGGCAATTTATACTCGATGTTGTGCTGCAGAAATATCCATCTTTGATTGGATGTGCTGCTCAAGACTCTGCTAGTATAACAGAATGCACAGTATTTTTCCCTAAAACATGAAATATTTTGAAACCTGAAAAACATCTAGCACTAAGGATGTAGGATTAGGAATCATGGCCCTATAATAATCAACAATTCTGATGCTATATAGACGCAGCCTATATTTATCAGGGGAAGGTAGATGGATGTCATACCCCCAAATATTGGTCCTGTTTATTTTTCTGTTTGCATCCTTCCTTCCTTCATTCACGGTGTCCTTTGAGGAGGGCAAAGTGGGCAGGAGAAGAGAGGAGGAGGAAAAGCAGCAATGTATGGAGTGTGGGCTCTAGGACTCCACTTTGTCATATTATGTTCTCCTCCTGGTAGGTTATGAAGGTGGTTTTTTAATAAAGAGAAGTAATGTTAGGTCCGTCTACAAAGAAATTATTAGAGACCTTCAAACTTGAGGCTGTGAAACTGACTGTAAAATTCATGTTAAGCAATTTCTTGTTTTAAGAAGTGGGGGATATGAAGACATAAAAGCTAAAATGTGATAGAATCAGAATTCTCTTGGGAATGAGACTTTTTTGGAACCATTTCTTTCTTTACAGTGGTTCTGTTTCAGTTTAGAGTTTTATATTAGCTCAGAGTTTTGCTTCTATTCAGGAATTTCTTTTTTGTGCTATTTGGAGAAAGGGGCTAAAAGCTACTTTCTGAGAGAACCATTTCTCCCTAGAGAAAGGAGAAATCTCTAGGCGGCTTTCTCTGATAAGCTAATTAAACCAGAGGCAGGCCCAGCTTTTACTGGAGCATTAGCTATAGATCTTATGAAGCACTGCCAAGTCCTGAGCAGCCAAAGAAGCTTGAGGCATTCCACACTGAATCCTTAGAAGCATGGGTCCTCAACCTTGGCCTCATGGGGGAGTCACCTGGGAGCTTTAAGAAAATACTGATGCAACCCCAGAGACGTGGATTTAATTGGTCTGAGGCTTGGCTTGGTCAGTGAGATTTTTAAAGGCTCTCCAGATGATTCTAATGTGCAGCCAATATTGAAAATTACTGTTTCAGAAGCTCTGCAGGCCCAGCTGGATCCAGGCCAACTGCTGGCTCCTTATCCAAATCACCTGAGGTGGCTGAAACACTACAGACCCCCCCCAGGCCCAAGCCCAGGCCTACTGGATCAGAATCTCTGGGCATGCATCCCAGAAATATACCCCTTTTGCAAGTGCTGCAAGTGATAAATTCCCTTTTACACCAGTCTGAGAAGAACTGCCTAACGGTGTAGAAAAGTGACTGGGTAGCAATGTAAGCATTGTCTGGTATATAAAATCAATTCTTTCTTTAAAATGCTATCATTTCTCTGATAAAAAAAAAAAAGCATTGCCTTAAAGAAGCAGTAATCCTGAATAATTCTCAAAGAAAAAAATTTTGTATTCGAAAATGTCTGGAAACAACTGCACATTGTTTTCCTTGCTTAGAGCTTCAGAGTGCATAAAGGTGTTGAGAAGATCGGTAGCAAAGACTTGTGTCTCACTTTAACTCAATGTTTCCCAAGGCACTGACATGAAACTGCATGTAAGTCTATTACTACTAGCGTGTGCGTGCTGCTTACTGGATGTGCATATTCATGTACTCTATCCAAGTTTCTTAACCTCCCTAACTCTAATGACCTGTCCACCACACTTTTAGCCTATATTCACAATATTCTCAACCATCAACCATGTTAGAAATGTAAAATCCCCATTAATCTCCTGTCCTACCTCCTTCATACCACAACGTTTCTTTGGCCATTTTGGAAATTTTCCAACCGCTAATTTGTCCATATGTTTCAGTCTCTCTTGCTCCTTCACAATTCTATTTCTTTTACACTCATTCCGGACCCCACCTGAACACTCTTTAATGGCTTCTTCAAGTCTCTCACCTCTGTGATCTTACCTCATCCGCCAAACAGAATCTTTGTGCATACTGGTTCCTCTATCTGGAACATTCTTGTCTCCTCCTCACCTGGCTAACAGTCCTTCAGATCTCCCCTCAGAGGATGTTGCAAGCATTGCTAAGTTTGGATAGGTTCCCCTTTATGTGCTCCTCTAGCATAGCCATCATCACCCTGTTCTGTATTTGCTCATAAAATTATCTATCTCCCCACTAGACTGTATGCTCATGTGTCCTGGGAAATGTACCATAGTAATAACACCATAGTGTTTATTTGATATTTGTTACGTGTTTCATATATTACAAATCTAATTACAAATAAAATTTTACTATACATAACAAAAGATGATAAAAAAGGTAACTCATCCATAAGTTGTACCCAGGCCTTGTTTTATACTGGTATTTTAATCTGTCTAACAAATTGGCTTCTTATTTATTTCATTTATCTTTTTAAAATGCTTTAAATTTGCTAAATAAGCAGCCCAATGCTACTTGACAGAGAAGAACCAGAGGATGTGTGAAATGGATCAAGTGCATGATCAATTCTTGTATAACCAGAAATTGATTAACACTCCTCATTTAAAAACTTGCCTATTTTCACAAAAAGGTAAAAGTCAGTAAAAATCTGGATAAGCCACATCAAGATTCATTTCAGAACCATTCGGAAGCATACGGGCCATTAGCCATGACACAGATACTTTGGAAAAGTTTTGTAAAGGTAAATATACATTTACCACAGAACCCAGAAATCCCATAGAAAAATATATATTCACCCAAAAACCTGTACATGAATTTTTATACAAGCTTTATTCATAATTGCAAAAAACTGGAAACAATCCAAATGTCCTTCCATTGGTGAATGAATTAAAAAAACTGTGGTATATCCATACAACAGAATACTACTCAGCAATAAAAAGGAAAAAAAAAAAAACCTACTGATGCAGATAATAACATGAATAAACCTCAAATGCATTATGCTAAGTGAAAGAAGTCAGACTCAAAAGGCTACATATGAGTAGTGAGTCCATTTATACAGCATCCTGGGAAAGGCAAAACTATAGGAATGGAAAACAGATTAGTGGTTGCCAGGGACTAGGGGTTGAAGGAAGTGTTGACCACAAAGGAGAAGGAGGAAACTTTTTAGGGTGATAGAAATGTTTTATAACTTGGTTATGGTGATGATTACATGATGGTGTGCACTTGTCAAAACTCATAAAACTGCTTAGAAAACAGGAATTCTACAGGATGTAAATTATGCCTTTAATAAACCCCAATTAAAAGAAAAATTAAACCCATTAGCCACGACATGAATTAAGTCTAAACGCGAAGTGGTATCTAGATATTGGTTTGTCAGTTGTTGAATTATTGTTTCAATATTTGATTGTTTCAGTCACAAAAGAAAAATATAAAATAAAAGTATAGGAAGATATTCAAAAGATACAAATTAAAATGAGGTACATCATTTTTTTTTTTTTACCTACAAGATTGGCAAAGATTATTAAGAACGATATTCTCGGGCCAGGCCTGGTGGCCTTGTGTTTAAGTTTGGCATGCTCCGCTTTGGCGGCCTGGGTTTGGTTCCCAGGCATGGACCTACACCACTCGTCTGTCAGCAGCCATGCTGTGGGGGTGGCTCACAAACAAAAAGAGGAAGATTGGCAGCGGATGGTAGCTCAGGGTGAACTTTCCTCAGCAAAAAAAAGAACAATATTCCAAAACTCTTCATTGTTAGAAAGGACATAAAGATACGAGTCAAACCAAGACCCTCAAGAGTACTCATCCTCTTTTTTCAGCATTTCCACTTCAATGAATGTATCTTAAATAAATTATTAATTGAACTTACAAAGATATCTATTTTAGACATATTTATCCTAGTATTGTTTATAAATGTGGGAAATTGAAAGTGGAAGCAATCCTCTACGCCTAGCAAAGGTAATGGTTAATTTATATAGATTAGAACTTTCTCAATGTCATTGTATAATATTGTATAGCTTAGTGATTATGAGTTTGAGCTCTGAAGTGATAAATATGGAACATATTTGGAAATGGTCAATATGGCTCTGTAGTCTTGTTTAAGAACACAGACCAGTGCGTGACTTTGGGCAAGTTATTTAGCCGCTTTCTGTCTCTTTCTCTGTAGAATAGAAATAGTAAGACACACTCAAATGATTTCTATAAACACTAAAGTGATACTTTATGTGTGAAGTTCTTTGCATACTTCCAGACACATATTAAGCTCTCATTGAAGATTATCTTTTACTGTTATGCTTTATACAATTATTATATTTATTGATCTGTAACCATATCTATAATATACTGTTATGTGAGCAAAAGTGGGCACAGAAAAGACCATCCTGGGAGATCTTGTACTATACACAAACCCAAACATACACTCGTGGGGTCTTTGAGGCTATTTTAAGAAAATGTTTCTAGTGATTATTGTGGTGGGATATGGATACTTCTGATTTATTTTTGTTTTGCTTACTTGGATTTTCAAATGTTAAACAATATACACAGATTACTTGTTGCTTCTTAGTGGAAACAACAAAAAAACTGTCATTGTTTCATAAGATTGTGAATGGGTTCATTGTTTATTTTCCCAGTTTTAGTCAAATAAAATTTTCTGTACAAAAAATGTTCATAGCGTGGTGGTGCTCCTGATTGATTTTGAAGGCCTCAATCATGTCTCTAGGACAGCCCACCATATAGGAACAAATCTGAGAGAAGAGGGGGATGAATGGTGAGAGCAGTTTCTCACGTATAACTAATTATGAGTGCATTGAGAATGATTTTTTAATCCATCATTGTTTTATTCTCTCCTAAACTAACAACTGTAGGAATCATATAATTTAAAGATGCAGTCATCAACTCTATATTTATTCACACAAATGAGATGAGAAAGCTTGTTTATATTCAAAAGTAATTTACTGAAAAGATGCTTTATACAAGGCCTGTTAGATAACTGAAAAAAAAATCTAGCTTTTATTCTTTGTGTAATATATTATGATTTATAAATAGTGTGGCAAATGAATAGTCAATATATGGGAGCACAAATAGGAAAAATGACATATGGCAAAATAATAACAGAATGTGCTAGCTTTTCTAACCTAAAATGCTGATGCTTCTTGGAATTTTTAAGCTTCCATTTTCAATTGACCCTTTTTTAAGTAAAATGAAATTTAACAAATGAGAACAGAGTACATCATGTAAACAATGATTTACTTCAAATATTTTTCATAAGTGCTCAAAGCTTAAATTGAGGAAAAATGCCTAAGATACGAATATATTTAGTTCCACTAATTATTCCAATATCTGATCACTAATAAAGTTGTTTTGACAAGGTCCTATATAACATTTATATTACAGTTCAGTGGCTCTGTAAAACAAAGATTTGCATTATTGAAAAGCAACTGAATCTTAAATATATTGCCATAGTTATTCATGCACAACATTCTGCAACCTCAAAGGAATTTATTACAGAGAGCACAGTAACGTATAATCATATTTGTCTTGGCAAGAAACCACAGGATTGTTTTGCTGTGCTTTGACACTAATGTATGCAACATTTTATACTATAATATTTTCTGCCACATGTGCTATGTGTGACATAGACAATCTGTATAAACTTTTAAATCCATGAAATATATCTATACGGGTATCGTAGTTTGAGATAAAATGAAAATCCTATTCAGGGAATCATTATTGTTGCAGGAGAGAATTAACTTGTGTTGACCACCTACTATGTGCCAAGAAGCTTATCTGTGATCTGTTAATTCCAACAATTAACCTACAGGGGAACCATTACTGTACCCATTTTTCAGGTATTACATCAATATTTCCTCAGTAAGGAGCAGTAATTTGTCTAATCTCACTTAGTTATTATGTAGCCAAACCAGGCTTCAAACCCAGGATTTCCAGCTGTAAAAGCCTGGTTCTCCATCCATCTCCCACCCCAACTCTGCCTCAATTTCAACTCAGGCTTCGCCTTGACCCCTGTGATTTTATGATCTTCAAAATAGTCAATGTAAAGGTCAATGCATATGCTTCTCTGGGTCATTGTGAGTTCCTTTATAACTTCCCTATCCACATAATTTTCCTTTGTAGTTGCCATGGGAATTAAACATAGTAATTTGCATCTGTAATAGTACACACTCATTATGACATTTCTAGAATTTTGGAACTGTCATCATTGCTTACCATTTTAATTCAGATGATGTTTCTGTCAATCAGGGTGTGCTTTTACACCATGAGCTTCTTGGGTGCTACAGGTTGGTGAAAAGCCCCTTACTGGAAGTACGAAACTATAATCTTGTCAATTATTCCTATCATTACCTTCCCTTTTTGTTGGCAAGAGGAAATTCTCTTTGCTTCAATTGATTAGATCACATAAACTTAAGAAAAAATAATGCCTAGATTTATATGGAAAAACATTATTTTCTCAAAAAGCATTTTTTATATCCGGCTATAATCACTAAGTTAACTCAAAGTTATCCCAAATTAGCCATAAGTGGTTCTAGTGGCCTGTTCTAACTGCCTTAATAAAACTGTGTAGGTATAAATTCCTTTTAGATCTACTGGAAATATTCCATTTTCTATCAAATCCCATCCATCTTTATATTTACTTTTAAATATTTTTGTTCCCTTGCCAGATAAAGTGTCCCTTTCCTTAGATTTTCAGTATGAAATCAGTTAAAATTGACAATGCATATGCATGAATTATTTGCATGTGCTTACCTATGCAAATCTGAATGTCAGCATTCTGCTTTAGAGTGAGAAGGAGCAGGGGGCAAGAGAGAAGGAGAGGACAAAAGCACTCAGTGCTTGGCTGCTGTGGTGAATGCAGCTTGACCCAGGAGGATCCATGAAGGAACGTCAACACACTCCTTATCCATTAGTTACACACAAGAGAAATCTCTGAAGAGAGGACAGGAAAATGCCATAGATGAAAGGTCAGCATCTTGAGGTGAGGGTGGGGAGATAGTTTTCTTAGTGACACCCTGGCTGGCAGTTAGCCCTTTCCTACTGTAAATCATTGAGATAGTTAAATAACACCTGCGATAGACTGAATGCTTGTATCCCCTAAAATTAATATTGAAACCTAACCCCCAATGTGATGGCATTTGGAGCTGAGGCTTTTGGGAGATGATTAGGTCATGAGGGTGAAGCCCTCGTGAAGGGGATTAAAGCCCTTATAAAAGAGACCACAGAGGGGCCAGCCCAATGGCATAGTGGTTAAGTGCTTGTGCTCCACTTCGGCAGCCCAGGGTTTGCAGGTTCGCTTGTCAGGCCATGCTGTGCTGGCGTCCCATATAAAGTAGAAGATGGGCACAGATGTTAGCACAGGGCCGGTCTTCCTCAGCAAAAAGAGGAGGATTGGCATCGGATGTTAGCTCAGGGCTGATCTTCCTCACACACACACAAAAAAGAGAGAGACCACAGAGAGTTCCTTCACCCCTTCTGCCATGTGAGGACCCAGAAGGCAGGCCCTCACCAGACACTGAATCAGCCAGAGCCTTGATCTTGGACTTCATAGCCTCCAGAATTGTGAGAAACAAATTTCTGTTGTTTATAAGTCACCCAGTCTATAGTACCTCGTTACAGCAGCCCAAACAGACTAAGACAACTCCTCTGATCAGAATCAGCACTTGACTAAAAACAGACTTTGCCAAATGATTGTCTAGTGGGTCAGAATGCATGACATGGCTGAATTGAGATCTCGTCAGCATCATCTTTATCATTTATCTGGATTTTTATAATAGCCTCCAAGATGGGTTTTTGTTTTGTTTTGTTTGGCTGCAGTGTGGCTCTCCTTCAATTTACTCTCCATTCTAAACATGCCATTTCCTTCCTTAAACTCCTTAATGGCTCCCCGTGGTGTACTGGGTAAAGAACCAACTTCTTAAGTGTCACATGAAAGACCCTTCATGAATTTTCATCAAAAGTGATAGAGACTTTGAAAAGATAAACAAAATTGACAAAACCAAGAAAAAAGGGGAGAGGGCTCAAATACATAAAATCAGAAATGAAAGAGGAGATGTTACAACTGATACCACAAAAATACAATGGATCATAAGAGACTACCATGAAAAATTATATGCCAACAAATTGGACAACTTAGAAGAAATAAAAAAATTTCTAGAAATATACAACCTTCCAAGACTGAATCATGAAGAAATAGAAAATCTGAACAAATTGATTACTGGTAAAGAGACTGAATCAGTAATCAAAAAACTCCCAAGAAACAAAAGTCCAGGACCAGATAGCTTCACTGGTGAATTCTACCAAACATTCAAAGAAGAATTAATACCAATTCTCCCCAAACTCCTCCAAAAAATAGAAGAGGAGGGAACATTTCTGAATTCATTTTACAAGGCCAGCATTACCGTGATACCAAAACAAGACAGGGATGCCACAAGAAAAGAAAATTATAGGCCAATATCTCTAATGAACATAGATGCAAAAATGCTCAACAAAATATTAGCAAACTGAACTAAACAATACATTAAAAAAAATCATACACCATGATCAAGTGGGATTTATTTAAGGGCTACAAGGATGGTTCAACATATACAAACTAATCAATGTGATATATCACATTAACAATGAACAAAAATCATATTATCATCTCAACAGATGCAGAGAAGGCATTTGACAAAATTCAACAAATATTTATGATAAAAACTCTCAACAAAGTAGAACATACCTCAACATAATAAAGGCCATATATGACAAGCCCACAGCTAACATTATGCACAATGATGAAAGCCAAAAACTTTTCCTCTAAGATCAGGAAAAAACAAGGATGCCCACTCTCCCCATTTTTATTCAACATAGTATTGGAAGTCCTAGCCAGAGCAATTAGGCAAGAAAAAGAAATAAAAGGCATCCAAATTGGAAAGGAAGAAGTAAAACTGTCACTATTTGCAGATGACATGATATTGTACATAAAAAACCCTAAAGACTTCACCAAAAACCTGTTAGAATTAATAAATAACTTCGGTAAAGTTGCAAGATACAAAATCAATATACAAAAATCTGTTGCATTTCTACACACTAATAATGAACTATCAGAAAGAGAAATTAAGAAAATAATCCCATTTACAATTGCATCAAAAAGAATAAAATATGTGGGATTAAATTCAATCAAGGAGGTCAAAGATCTGTACACTGTAACTATAAGACATTGATGAAAGAAATTGAAGAAGACAGAAATAAACAGAAAGATATTCTGTGCTCATGGATTGGAAGAATTAATATTGTTAAAATGTCCACACTACTCAAAGCAATCCAATGCAATCCTTATCAAAATTCCAATGTCATTTTTCACAAAAATAGAACAAACCATCCTAAAATTTGTGTGGAACCAAAAAATACCATGAACAGCCAAAGCAATCTTGAGAAAGAACAAAGCTGGAGGTATCACGTTCCCTGATTTCAAACTATATTACAAAGCTATAGTAATTAAAACAGTATGGTATTGGCATAAAAACAGACACATAGATTAATGGAACAGAAGAGAGCCGAGAAATAAACCCATATATATATGGTCAATTAATTTATGCCAAAGGAGCCAAGAATATACAATGAGGAAAAGGCAGTCTGTTCCACAGGAAAAACTGTGGTGGAAAAACCATACAGCCACATGCGAAAGAATGAAACTGGACCACTATGTAACACCTAACACAAAAATTAACTCAAAATGGATTAAAGACCTGAATGTAAGACATGAAACCATAAAACTCTTAGAAGAAAACATAGGCAGTAAGCTCCCTGATATTGGTCTTGGCAATAATTTTTTTAATTTGACTCCAAAAGCAAAGGTAACAGAAGCAAAAATAAACAAGTCAGACTACATAAAACTAAAAAGCTTATGCACAGCAAAGGAAATCATCAACAAAATAAAAAGGCAACCTACTTAATGGGAGCGAATATTTGCAAATCATATATCTGATAAGGGGTTAATATCCAAAATATATAAAGAACTCATACAACTCAATAGCAAAAAAACAATCCAATTAACAAATGGGCAGAAGACCTGACTAGACATTTTTCCAAAGAAGACCTACAGATAGCCAACAAGTACATGAAAAGATGCTCAACATCAATAATCATCAGGGAAATGCAAATCAAAACCACAATGAGGTAACACCTCACACCTGTTAGAATGGCTATTATCAAAAAGAGAAGACATAACAAGTGTTGTGGATGAATGTTGAGGATGTGGAGAAAAGGGAACCTTTGTGCACTGTTGGTGGGAATGTAAATTGACACAGCCGCTATGAAAAACAGTATGGAGCTTCCTCAAAAAATTAAAAATAGAACTACCATATGATCCAGCAATTCCACTTCTGGGTATTTGTCTGAAGAAAATGAAAACACTAGCTCAAAAAGATATATGCACCCTTATGTTCACTGCAGCATTATTTACATTAGCCAAGATACAGAACAACTTAAGTGTCCATTGATGGATGAATGGATTAAGAAAATGTGATATATATATATACCATATATGTATGTGTATATACACATATACATACACACACACACACACACAATGCAAGATTATTCAGCCATAAAAAAGAAGGAAATCTTGCCATGTGCAACAGCATGGATAGACTTTGAGGACATTATGCTAAGCAAAATAAGGCAGACAAACAAAGACAAATATAGTATGACCTCACTTATATGTGGAATCTAAAATAAAAAAATATTCATCAGTGCAGAGAACAGGTTGGCAGTTGCTAGAGTAATATAATTCATGAATTTTTGCATATCTTATATTTTATAGTTATCTTATTACTTCAATGACTTTTTGGGTGGGAACAGAATTCTTATGTCACAAACTTTTTCCTTGAAAACCCTGAAGACATAACTCCATTCTACTCTGATGTCTAACGTTAGGGAGGGAGAAGTCTGAGGCCAGCATGCAGTCAGTCTTGGGTAGGTAACCTACTTTTTCTGCCTAGGTGTGTGTATTAGTTTCCACTATATATACTATATTATAACCTCAAAAGCTCAGTGGCTTCCGACAACAAATACGTCTTTCTCCCTCATACTACATGTTGGTGGTCGAGTTCTATGGATCTGCTCCAGGGTACAGGCTGGGCGCTTTTCTGCTTCCCATGTCTTCCCATTCTGGGGCCCAGGCTGAGGGAGCAGCCCCTATCTGGAATGCAGCCTTCTTCCGGAAAAAGGCTCAGGAGCAATAGAGTTGGCAAAAACTCTACAAGTTTCTGATTGATGGGGTATAAATCGGGTTCATTCACATGTTATTGACCAAGTCCAAAATAACTGAAGCAGGAAAGATACTCTGCTTAAGAAAGGGGGTAGTTAATTGGAAGCAATAATACCATCTACTGCAGTATTTATAGGACTCGTTTTCAGTATCGAATTTCAAAAATTTCACTGAGAAGTATCTAAGTTTGGTATATATTTTTGTATCTGGTTAACCTCTGTAGCTTAAAGGCATTTATTTGAAAGCCTCCTTAAAGTATATCTCTCAATATCCCTGTAGCTCCATTTTTCCTCTTCTTCAGGATCGACAGTGATTCATGTGTTAGATTTCTGGTATGTCCTCCATATCTATTATCTTTTCTCAGATCAATTTTGTTCTTTTACTACACATGCTGAAACTTGTCCCTAATATAGCTGATTTGACTTTCTCCACTGTAGATTTCATTCTTTATGGTTTCTAGCATTGGTTTTAATCCTGCCATAACATTATTTGTTTTCTTACATTAGTTTCCCTTTGTGCCATTGTGCCAGCTATCGTTCATCTCTCATTTCACATATTTTCTTTAATTTCCTTGACAGTGGAAAGGAGATGCTATCTATAATAAATTAATTAAATTTCTTAATCTTCTTTTTTCAAAAACATATTCTAACTCTTGAAATATGTTTATCTTTCTTATATGTGTCATGAAATTATTTTAAAGGATTTAAGTAATTGTCCTGATTATTTATACTTGAGCCAGAATAGATTTAGCTCAGTTTACTTTCCTAAAAGGAGTGGGAGAAGATTCATCAAAGATCCCTTAATTGTTTCCATGAATAAGGGAATCCTCCACTTAGATCTTGAGATGAAAAGCTGCAGGATGTAGTTTTATAACATCATTTTGATGATTTACCGGCTTGAATGGAGTGGAAGAAGAAGCTGAGGCCACGGGCATTTCCAGGCAGATCACTTTGTTTCTATATAGTTTCATTCCCAAGGTTGTTGAAACATGAGAAGGACTGCTATTCTGTTCAGCCTTACCTCTACTCCAGGTAGATGGTGCAGTCCTTGAAGGCAGCTTTTTCTTTTTGAATGAAGGTAACTCCTCATCCCACTTTGTCATACCCATTCAGTTGAGGAAAAAGTTCTCTCATCTGGCATGAACCCATATTAATAAGAAACCTGATCAGAAGAAAGCTTCTTGCCTGAAGGCTTTCTTTTGGCGTGTATTTGCCTATTTGCTAATCTTGTTTCAAAATGGTGTTGGTCCATGGTGCTGCATTGTGCTCTAAATACAATCAACTCCTCATTCTCTTAGAGGTTGCTCCTGTCTCTTACCCTCACTTTTTTGAAATTTTGGAGTATTACTGGGATCTTATAGGATTTTAGTCACTTCTACAACATTGAACTTCCTTATTGGCAAAGAAAAAGTTTAATTGTCCTTTAGTGACATCTTTCATACTGGATCTATTTATAATATCTAGTAGAAATGCCTACAATTTTACTCTATCTAGTTTTTACTCTTAGTGACACAGCTATCAAGATATTAATTCCTACTTTACTCTTGCTAACATAGGAAACTAAAAGTAATGAATATGTAAATGTTTCATCTCCACTTCCTAGAAGGAGAGTCAGACTTTTGTTTATTGGACTCCCAAGAGTAAGTAATAATGTCTTCATGTATTTGGAGACATTTTGAAGCACCACTGGAAGCCTTTGTTTGAGATGCGTGGGCCCTTGAAGTCCGGAGCCAAAAAAGGATAACTATGAAAGAAAGGGGTGGTGTGACCTATGAAGATAGTTGGCTCTCTAGGGCCTTGGGTGGGTAGGAACTTTGTGGATCCTATAAATGAGAGGCACCTGCATGGCCCCCCCATGTGCAGGGCTTCAGGGCTGACCGGACCTGAAATGAGGATGGCTGCAGGTGTGCCAAGGAAAGCTGGACCCTGGGCATGAAGGCATAAAGGCGTGGGAGCTACAACCAAGGTCTCCATTCCCAATGTGGCAGAAAAAAATAAACCACTTTCAGAAGGATCAGGTGAGTCACAAGGAAGGAGCACAGGGATTTAAATCACTCTGGAGGAATTTTTACAAGGTACTTTGGTCAATCTGAGCATATTGGTAGTCAATATGAGGAAGCATAACCAGGACCTCAGGAGCTCCTTAGAGAGAAGCTGGAGAAAACTGAATAATTTTTAAAAATTATAATTATTTTAATTATACAATTTTTCATGAATATAGCCTCATTATAGGAATAAAAAGAAAGAGAGAAAGAGAGAAGGAAAGAAAGAAAAAAAGAGAGGGAGGGAGGATAGAAATGGAGGAAAGAAGGAAAGAAATGGAGGAAAGGAAAGAAGGAAGGAAGGAGGGAAAGAAGGAAGGAAAGAAGGAGGGAAGGAAGGAGGGAAGAAAAAGAATCAGGTCCACTATCTTAGTTTAAGCATTGCTCTCAGATTGGTGTCTGTAGTTTTTCTCTCTTTCTTTCATCTACGTACTCTTTTCTATTCTACTAGAGAGAAATATCTTTTGTGGTATTTTGCATAACTGGCTTTATTATTATACACACACACATTTTATATATATCAAGTTAAAAAAACTTTACAATATGTATTCAAAAACTTTCCACATATTGATTTACCCCATCAATTTTAACTGTTAAATAGTAATAATAATTATAATTGGCAACAATTAAGGGCTTCATAGGCACCAGACGCTGTTCTAAGTGCTTCACTATTAGCTTATTGAATTCTTGTAACGACTGTTTTATGAATGAGAGAACTGAGTCACAGAGCATTTAAGTAAGTTGCCCCAGGGCAAAACTGTGTAAAATTCCCTGCCGGTCTACCTCCAAAACCTGTGAGCAGACACCACACTATAATGTACTGGATTCCATTGTAGAAATGTACAATTGATTTAATAATTCGCTACTGACATACATTTAGACTTTTCATGATTTGATATTACAAACAGCTGTAATGAAGTTACTGGTAACTTAAATATTTAGTGGACATTGGGATATGATGGGCCAGTTTTCACACAGATGATTAATTCTTTTCATAAAACCAAATGTAATGAATGTTCAGATTTACTTAGCTTTTAGAAACATCATGGCTTTCCCTCATAAACTATGGTAATTAACTATATGACAAACTCCCTATAATTAAGGGATAAATTGCTGACATAAAAATAAAGAATGCTTGCATGCTATAATTACTCTGTAGCTTACAGTTTATCAAACATGTAGTTTGAACATGAGGTTATGCAAGTACATACCTTCTAAAAGAAACCCTTTGCCTTCTCCGCACAAAACTAACAACCAGAAAATGAGAGCTTGGCATAATTATGCTAAAACTACTGGCCATGCCTGCAGACCAAGCCTTAAGCAGGCACCCTCCCTCTCCTCAGAGGACCAGCTTTAAGGGTCTAACATCAGTCTCCAACTATCAATTATAGAGATTAAACTACCAGGAAGAGTTTTGTGTTCACTTGTTTCCCATTGTGAACTATGATGAAAAACAATATATTTACTCCAAATACTCCATATCACAAAAAGAAGAAAAAGCTATTGCGGGCTTCCCTTAAGTGGCGGCCTTCCTCCCTTTCTGGCTGATGAGCACATGTACATGTCCTCTCAGCAGCAGAGCTCCAAAGGGAAGCCTGAGATGTATTCCCAGCACCTGGACTCGTGATCTTCCTGTGGCCTGTGTGAGTGCAGGGAGCAGACCATGCACTGTGCAGACAGCGTTCTGCCTGGAAACAGGAATGAAAAGATTGGAGACGAAAATTGCAGCTCAGCAAGGTATGTGCCAATGCACTCCGGAGGGTAAACGGGAGAATCGAATCAGACTCAAATTGTCTTTATTCTCTAACTACCGGAGTGGAAACAAAGCCCATGAATTTGTCATAAACAAAAAAATGAATGAAAGAAAGAAAGAAGTTAATAAACACGGATCTCTTGCAATCTATAGATTCTAATAGAATAGTTTTGCTTTCATCATCTAATATTTTAAAACTCACTGTAAATAAAAATGAATTAGCATAAAATCAACAAATTTTTTTTAATCATTTAATATATAAAATGATATAATGGTATATAAGAACATTTGTCAATGCTAGGAGGCTACTAAAGAACCTTTATGCAAATAAGTATGTTAAAAAGCAGAAGACTGATTATTGTTCTAGTTAATTTCAGAGGTATATAACATGAAGATTAATTGTTAGCCTATTTTCTTCAAAATATGTTTAAGATCTCTTCTTAAATTCTACAGTTTTCTATCTTTATTTTTTAAGTTAAATAAGATCTAATTTTGTACAAATTATTCATTTTTAAAAAATATATTTTATGATATAGGCATGTATCTTGAAATATTACATTGTATAATTTTTCTTTGCTGGTTATCAATGATGTGGACTTTTGAAAATTGCTCATCCACTTGGAAGTTCAGTTTTATTAGCTATACAATGAGGAAATTTTAACAGGGCATCAGCTAAGCCACTGTAGAAAAGAGATTAAAATAATCCAATGGCTCAAAGAAGAAAGGAGTTTATTTGTTTCTCAGAACCATCTAGAATGTATATGTGGACTGCTCCGTGAGCTCATCCAGGAACCCAGGCTGTCAAGTTGGATCAGTCATCTTAAAAAATTAAAGATTACTCCAGTCATTACCTTTTCCATTTGGCGAGAAGGGGTAGAATATGTCCAGGACAAGAATCTTCAAAGAGATGAATCAGAGGTTGCACCTACCCCTCCTGTTTACATTGCATTGGTCTCAACTTAGTTGTCTGGTCACATCTATCTGCAATGGAAGCTGGGAAATATAGACTATGGTGTGGCAGTCATGAGTGTAGCTAAAATTGGATTGGGGAATTCAGTTACTATAAGGAAGAAGGGGAGAAGGGATACTGATGAACTATTAGCAGTCTTTGCCACTATCACGATACCCAACAATCTAAAAATTGTTGTAAGGAATGAAATTATACTCATAGAGTACACAAGTGCTTTTGTGGAATATACATAAGGAATCAGCGTAGTACTTGACACATACTGAATGATCATTAAATAGTAGTTGTTGTTGCTATCATTATTATTATTATTATCGTCATCATCTAGTACTTCTATCCTCACCTAAATGCTTGAATTCCCTCTACAGAATCATGGATAAGTGATTATTTAGCTATTCTTGAATATCTATAGTAAAAGGAAATTTCATTGCTCTTAAGGCAGCCCTTCCATTTTCAGAAAGTTTTTACTTCTTTCTAGACATTATTTATCTTCTTACACTTTCTTTGCTTTCATCCTAATTGTGATCCTTGAGGCCCTGCAGAACAAATCGCATCCCTTTGCCGTACAACAGTCCTTCTGATACTTATGGGAAGCTATTGCTTCTTCACTGAGTTTTCTTTTTCTCTAGACTAATCATTTTTTGCTCTTCCAAAGTCCTTGACTTTGAGTCCACTCACCATCCTAGACACATTCATTCGCTCATTTAACAAATACTTATTGAGTGCTGACTGTTCTATTTTATCAACGTCCACCTTAATAACTCACAAAGGGCAGTACACAGTATTCAAGTTGGTCTGAGCAGAGCAAACCATCAGTCCCATCATTCAAGATATCACTCTCCCTAAGTGGGATCATATTAACTCTTGGCAGCTGTGTCATGCTATTGACATACGCTGAATGTAGCCTACTACACTTTCTGAGCCTTTTTCGTTTGTGGAGTTAATCTAGATAAACTCTACCCTCATGAACTTTTTTTAATCCAAATATAAATCATTTCCTTTATTTCTAGCTAGTTGTTAATTGTATCTTATTGTAGTCTCTCAAGAACTTTTATTCTTTCATCCAATGTATTAATTAACCCTCACAAATTCATACCATCCAAACCCCCGATTAGTATGTAATTGAATTCTTCATCCAAGATATTGATCAAAATGTGGATGTGGTCAGGGCTGGGCAGGAGCCATTAGTAACCCTCCGAGCAATCATTTAACTGGCTACAAATGTGCATAACTGCATCATCATTTAAGAAATATTACTCTCCCTAGTTCATAAAAGTCTCAAGAAAAGTATTCCTTAAATATTTGACTTCTTTATTCACTGCCATGCCCTGTGAGGTCTTGACCTGCCATTCAAAGTGCTACCTGGTCTGGCTCCATTCAGCCCAACCTGACCCTTAGTGCCTCCCTGATTAGGAGAGCACGATATTTTCCTGCTGCCAGACATTTATATATTCAGATTCAGCAAATACTTACTGAGCCCTGATTATATGCCAGGCATTATACTAAGCAATTTCTCCTATAAATGGAGCATGGAAGAAATGGAATATATTTTATGAAAAAATGCATATATTCTCAAGTAAAACTATCTTATTATTTTGCTTACGTGTGAGACCACTGCACAACGTTCCTTATCTAGAAGCCACGACAAAGTACAGGACATATTTCATGTACAGCTACTCATCTTTTAGCATGAGGGATTCGAAGAAATATTTTAAATGTGATATACATTTTTCTAAGATGATGTCTTCAGTGACAAAATTCTTGCTAAATATCACATTAGACTATGAGCTTGCTTCAGGAAATCAGAAATGACTGTGCACGTTCTCTGAGGAATAATTATTCATTTGCTCTAAATAACAATCACATTTTAGAATTTAAATTATGAATCACCTGTATAGATGTTACCTTTTCCAAAGGACTTTCTACTCGAGGAATGCTGATCATTGGCATCTGTGCCAGATTATCCATGTGTATATGCTCATTTTCTGGTTGTCTTCCTTTGAAATTATTTACCACACACACGACCTAAAATTTCAGAAAAAAATTATAGTTTAAAGCAAAGCCAAGGTCCCTATGACCGTGACCCTTTTGAGTAGCTTAATAAATCTAATCATAATAATAAATGATTAAAATTACTTAAATATTACATGCATATAACTTTAAATCCAGATTTATCTTACATAAATTTGAATAGTTACTCCACTGCAAATGTGTTCAAGAAAATTCACCAATTAATATGTAGCTCAGTTAATAATGACAATTTTATTATTCTAAAATTTCCATTAAATTAGGTTATAGTCAATGCTCAAATCAATCCAAAAATAGCATCATATCCTTATAAAAATTCAAAGCAAGTTAACTTTTCCCTAATATGGCGAACCTACAGCTTAATTTGAATGCTAATTATTTCCTATTGCTTCAAGATCGTAACATTCATAATAAACCTTCTACAATTGGCACTCCCTAATTTAGCAGCATCCCTTTAATTAACCTGGTTTATTGTCTATTATTGTAGCCCAATATATGCTTGTTATTTTTCCAACAATAGCTTACTGGGATACTACTGAAAGAGAAGACTTTTTACGAAATAGGAATTGACCCTTGTTTCAACTGATTATATCTCATAGGTGACATAATTTGAATTAAACCAGAGGTTATCATACTCTAGTGTGCATAAAAATAAGGCTCTGGCACTGTTAAAAATGCACATTCCTAAGTCCTTCCCTAAAGACTGATTTTGTAGGTGAAGGGTGAGGCCTAGGAACTGACACTTTTAAAATGCGTTCCAGAAGATCCTGATGCAAGTGGATCATCTTTAAGAAAATGGTGAAGTAAACAACACAGGAAAATTACTTGCTATTATTTGCTTATACTAACTAGGGGGTAAGTATGCTTGAGCCTTCTTTTTCTGGGTTTTATATTCTATTATCATATCAAAAGACAGAACTCAGGGGCCGGCCCCATGGCCTAGCGGTTAAGTGCCCGCGCTCCGCTACTGGCGGCCCGGTTCGGATCCCGGGTGTGCACCGAGGCACCGCTTCTCTGGCCATGGTGAGGCCACGTCCCACATACAGCAACTAGAAGGATGTGCAACTATGACATACAACTATCTACTGGGGCTTTGGGGGAAAAAAAAGGAGGAGGATTGGCAATAGATGTTAGCTCAGAGCCGGTCTTCCTCAGCAAAAAGAGGAGGATTAGCATGGATGTTAGCTCAGGGCTGATCTTCCTCACCAAAAAAAAAAAAAAAAAAAACAAACAGAACTCATTTGCAGTTAATACCTAACATTCACTTTTTAAATAAATGCTTAATATATAATTACACATTTACATTATATATTTTCACAAATGCTCCATTGGAAAGCCTTTTCTTTGGTAGGGCTCATTACTGAATATTTTCAAAGGCCAATTAGATCTTGGTTAGTCTCCAGTTTTTAACAAAATTTACAAATCTACAAAATAATAACGCATACCGTGTGGCTTTATCTCCAAAAAAAATATTTCCTTGCAAATTGTTATATATTTATTATCCTTCCACTTCCTTGAGGAATTATAGATCAGAAGCGTAGATAAAAGCCTGATAATTTGATACCTTAACTTTATTACTGCCATCAAGATCTTTAAAAGTAAGGGATTCTAACAGCTTGGAGACAGGTACTTGATAAACCAACTATCAAATGATGACCCTACAGAGGACTAACAGATAGTGATTGTCCTAGAGCAAGGGGCAGCAAATTTTGTCTGTAAAGGGCAGATAAGAAATATTTTTGGCTTTGCAGGCATACAATCTCTACAGCAGCTACTCAACTCTGACTCTTGGTGTGAAAGCAGCCACAGACAATTCATAAAAGAATGGGCATGTCAGTGTCCCAATATAACTTTTTTTTACAAGGGCTGTAGTTTTCCAACTGATCGCTGCCTGGAGTGCAAAGGATAAAATCAAGAATTTTAGCTAACAACAACAAAACCAACAAGCAGTTTCACACCCGCTTCATGAAATATACACATACATGTCCCTTTTCATTAATATTATAAATTAATGGAAAATTGGAGAGATGAAAAAAATTACTACAAATTCTTCTGAAGAACACTTTGTTGAAATGAAATAACTGTTATTTATTATGACTATGTTATAACATGTGTAACTCACGAGATGAAGGAAAGTTCATTTAGAGTTAATATGTCCTTCTGAAATTAGTATAATTGTTTTTTATATTATTCAGGTGTGGAGAACTCTTTGAAAGGTTGTATCAACTATCTCTTTGCCCTCATTGAGGGTCAGAACACCACCATTGAAACAGCTGAGAATTGACATGTGAAATATTTAAATGACTGACACATAGTAGATATTCATTAAATGGCATCTATTAGCATAATGATTATTCATCAGCTGTTATTATTTAAATTATAAGGAAGGAAATTACCAAATCTTTCTTAGAATGGTATTCAAATATTTAATAAGTCTTGTCTGCTAACATTCAGTATGGAA
Source organism: Diceros bicornis minor (assembly GCF_020826845.1). Lineage (NCBI taxonomy): Eukaryota > Metazoa > Chordata > Mammalia > Perissodactyla > Rhinocerotidae > Diceros > Diceros bicornis. The sequence goes on from NC_080743.1 coordinate 34,199,346, forward strand.
TTGATTTCCTATTAGTAAAATGCTCATAGAAAAAAGCAAGAGACCTGGTTTTGGATCCTGAGGCTGTATGTTCTTGGACAGTACTCTGGGTCTCAGTTTTCTCAATTCAAAAGTGAAGAGGTTGCAACAGATCACCAAGTTAGCTCCATTTCTTTGGTAGGCAAAGGTATGATAAATTCAACAAATGTTCAACATGAAATCCAACTTCCGCCCATCTCCTAACCCCACTGCAAAACCTGATCTTTTTCCAGACCCCTCACGGAAAGGCAACATCCTCGCACCCCGACTCCCCTAACGCAGTTACACAAGGCTGAAAACGGGGATTTATCCTTTATACCTCCTATATTCAACCAGTCATTCAATTTGTTCAATTTTCCTCCCTAAATTTTTTTTTGTGTGTGTGAGAAAGATCAGCCCTGAGCTAACATCCATGCTAATCCTCCTCTTTTTGCTGAGGAAGACTGGCTCTGAGCTAACATCTATTGCCAATCCCCCTCCTTTTTTTTTTTTGGTCCCCCAAAGCCCCAGTAGATAGTTGTATGTCATAGTTGCACATCCTTCTAGTTGCTGTATGTGGGATGCGGCCTCAGCATGGCTGGAGAAGCGGTGCGATGGTGCACACCCAGGATCCGAACCTGTGACACCAGCGCGCACTTAATCGCTAAGCCGTGGGGCCAGCCCCCACCTCCCTAAATATTTTGATTTCTTATATCTGCTTTGTTCTATCTACACCATCAACACCAAAGACTAAGCAATCACCACCACTCGCCTGGATTCCTGCATAGCTTTCTAAAGTCTCCCTAAATCCAATCTTGACCCCCTCCAATCCATTTTGTGCAATGATGTGAGAATGATCTTTCTGGAATGCAAACTGGATCATGTGATCCTTCTTAAAACCATTTCGTGGCCTGGCTTCCCATTTCTCTTACAGTGTAAACTCTGGCCCACCTCTGCGGTCTTTCCTTCTCGCAGTTTTCCAAACAGCTTCAGTTCTCCTTCACGTCCTTCTGTTTGGAATACTCATCTTCACTGTCTTTGGACACCATATCTTACCCATTTGTGGTATCTCAGCTCAGTATCACTTCCTCACCAGACTTCCTTGACCCTAGGTTTTTGTTTGTTTGTTTGCTCGCATGGAACTGTGATTCTTTTCATCAAAGCACCCTATCTCTGTATGAAATTATACATCCGTTAAAGTAATACTTTGGTTGATGTGAGTCTCTTCCAAGGTTGTGAGCTCCATGAAAGCAGAGACGCTGTCTCTTTTTTGCTCACTGCTGTATTCTCAGTGACACAGTAATTGAACAGATTAGTGAATGAGCATGCATTCAGGCCAAAAATTCTCAACTTCTCTGATTTAAAGTGACTTTCCTTTGAAACATTCTGTTTTTACATTCGTAGCTTTCATGTGTATAATTCTACCCTCTCCTACAAAAATGACATTAATAAGTCACCACGACACGTGTTTTTGTTTTCTTTTTCCAGTAGTGACAATAAATTAATCTGATCCATTTGTGATCATTTTTCCCTCTTCCCTTGGGGTAAATAAAACGTCTTTGCTGTATGTGGTTAAGTGCACAGGCTTTGAGGTCACACAGACTGGGGCCTTAATCCTAAGCTGTCTTATTTACTTACTTTGTGAGCCTGGGCAAGCTAGGTACTATAACTAGACCTGTTTCTTTCATCTGCAAAATGAGGACACTAATAACTACATCTTTATGTCTTATTGTGAAGATTATTTGAGTTAATATAGTAAAGAGTACTTGAATAACTCACTGTTATTACTACGATATGTTATTATGATATATATTAGATGATATATGTTTTTACACATAATAACATGACAGGGTATTGCTGTGGCTCAGTAAACTTGAATATTTCACCTGACACTGTAAAATACATCTTTTTTGGAAGTGCTTTGAGGCAAACATTTGTATAAAAATATTATTCAACCTACAAGTATTGTTCAAGTAGTATTTGCGTTTTCCTAAGCATAAGGATTCTGTTTTCTAACATTAAAGAAAATGCACATGGGATAAGAGTGATAGACTTAGTATACAATGTGATTCCTTGTTAGTTGTAACAAGATAGACTGTGAGTGCAGTGGAAATTCAGGAAAAAAGGGGGAACCAGGTAATCATGGAACCTTCCTGGGGAAGCTGGGGCTTATCTGAGAAAATCTCAAGTGCCTGAAAAAGGATTTGAATACAGTCGTCAAAGGTGAGGATCATGATACCCAGAGCCTTCTCTGTACCACACTCGACTGCACTTATTATAGATGTGATTTCACTTAACCTTCAAAAGAGCTCTGGGAAGTAAATAAAATAGTTCATTCATTCATTCATCAAATATTTCCTGAGAACCTCCTATGTACCAGAGCCTGTACCGGGTACTGGGAATATGAGGTGAAGAAAACAAATAAAATGTTCTCCATAAGGAGTTTATATTCTAGTGGCTTGACAGCAAAAAAAACAAAAACAAAAATATTATATGTGGTATATTAAAAGTTGAAACATGCTTTGGAAAAAAAGTAAATAGGGAATGAGGAAGAAGTCCTTGGGGGCAGGGTAGCCATTTTAAATACGGTTCAGGGAAGCCTCATTATTTGAGGAATAATGAGGGGCTAAGTGACTTGTTCAAGGTCACATATCAAGCAAGTAGCAAAAGTAGGGTTCAGCTGAGCCATCAGTTTGTCTGACTCCCACACCCCTGTTTTGCTCTCTAAAATATACAGAGAAAAGGGCATTTCACTCTGAGGCAAATGTGTAGGCTGGACAGAGTCTGTTTGTGAGAGAGGAAGAAAACTGACTGGATTCAAAGTACGGGGTTTCCGCTGCAAAGAGGGAAGCATAAACTCGCCTAGGAAGAGTGCAGACAGATTACTGGGGATCCCAGAAGTCCAATGGAAGCGCCTGGATTTTTTTTTTTTTTTAGGTGAAGAAGATCGGCCCTGAGCTAACATCTGCCAATCCTCCTCTTTTTTAGCTGAGGAAGACTGGCCGTGGGCTAACATCCATGCCCATCTTCCTCCACTTTATATGGGATGCTGCCACAGCATGGCATGTGGTGCATCGATGTGCACTCGGGATCCGAACCGGTGAACCCCGGGCCGCCGCAGTGGAGCACGCACACTTAACTGCTTGCGCCACCGGGCTGGCCCCAGAAGCGCCTGGATTTAATGCAGCAGGAAAGAGGCTTTTGTTTTTGGTTTTTGTTTGGTCATTAGCAATGAATTATGTTATGACGTGTACACAAGCAGAATGGGAGGTCTCTGTAGGAGAGTCTGAAGTGAGGAGGCAGCTAGGAACCTATAGATATAATAAAAGTAAGAAGCATTGATTTCTAAATTGAGAGGTTATCATCAGAATGGCAAAGAAATAAGGCATGGAAGAAATATTGTTATAGTGGAAACGAGCTGGGAATAGATGAATCATCGGGTGTGGGGGATGAACGAGGAGAATGAGTCAAAGGCAAATGCCAGACACTGGGTGACTGGGGGCTGTGGATGCCTTTACCCGAGACGCAGAGGCTTGGAGTAGGTTAGTGTTCATTTTATTTAGGAATCATCTTAGAGTTCTGCACACACTGCAAGATAATTGGAAACACCCCAGGATATTGCCAGCCAGAACTGTAGTCGCTGCTCAAAATAAATGTTCTACTTAGTTGCCCAAATGAGAAACCCAGGAATCATCATAGATTGCTCCCTCTCCTTCGCCTCCATCATCTCCAGTGTCCCATCAAGCTCCAAACCATTCCCCCGCCTAAATACCTCCCGGATATGGATATTCTCCCTTTTCTCTGTGCCCACTGAGGCCCAATTTGTGCCATCTTGTTTCCCTGGCTCTGCATAACTTGTCTCCTCTGTCCTCACCTGGAGTTATACCTTCACAGCACAAATTGTATTAGAGTAAAAGGGACTGAAAGGAAACAAACTATCATTTATGGAACTTCTTTCAGTCATTCATGGGGCTACTCACTGAACATACACTATTTTGTCTAACCTTTATAAATCCTCATAAGCTTTAAGGAGGCTGTTATTAGCCTCATTTAAAGAGGAAGAACCTGAGGCTCAGAAAGGTTAGAGAAATTGCTTAACAGCATGAATTAAGCACATAGAGAAGCTGAGATTCAACCAGCTTCAACTCACTTGAACCCTGACAGCGGCTCCCAAATCACCTACATTTTTAAAAAAGCCTAGATTATTCTAACATACAAGGCCATTTGGGATATTCCTCCTGTGTGCTTTTCCATTCCCCACCTCTTGTCACTCATGCTAGATGACTGGTACCATTCTAGGATGCCACGTTCTCTCATGCACATGCTGTGTCCTGGGCCTAGAATATACCAAAGACTCCATATGAGTTTATTTTATGAAGCATTTCATAGCCCCTGTGTGCTATGCTCTTTGTCTCTTCTTCCTTATATCCAGCCTAGACCTACCTGCTTTCCAAATTTTTCAAGTTTATGTGTCTCTTCCCCTTTCTGATTGCCCCTAATCCCAACATAGTTGTTCTCTTAAGTATACAAATCTCTATCATTACATTTAACCCTGTATAAAACTCTTTGCGTCTATCTTGTCCCACCCAACTGTGATCTATTTAAGTACATGGACTGTATCTTTTTCACATATTTATTCCCAGCACCAAGCACAGTGCCTGGATTATTATAGGGGCTCAGTAAATGTTTATTTTATGAAGAAAGAGAGGGAGGGAATGTTTGAGGGAATAACCTATTACTGTCTGACCCCCAAACCAGACTGTAACTCCCATAGGATCATGTTTATCTGAGCCTCCCTGCATCCCCAGTTCTTGGCACAGAGCCTGGCACCTGTAGGCACTCACACTCAGGAACAGTTGTGAATGAATGCATAAATGCTTATTTAGTTATTATATAGCTAAAGCATTATTTTACATGACCTTTTCATAAGGTCTTTTTCCTGGGTGTGTGGAAATGTTTGAAGGACCATTATGGAATGTTCTGAATATGTGCAGTTGGAGGGTCTTGAGCCCAAGGAGGATCCATAGTCCAACTCATCATTCACCACATGGTTCTCAGATGAGGACGTGACTGGGAGGACACTAGGGTTCTAGATTTGGCCTTGCAAGGTGTTAAAATGTTCACTGGAGTAAAGGGAAGGTGGCAACAGCCACAGGAAGAGAAGCAGACAGCCTGATGAGATGCCAGTGGAGATATCCTGGACCCGTGGAACCGAAACGCAGTTACATCTGACACTAGTGCTTTTAAATTTTGACTTTTAGAATGCTCTTTGCCTTGTTTATGATTATTTTCTTAGGATTTATGTAAGGCATTTTTGTTTTGTTTTGTTTTAAATGTCTCAACACGTTTCAACTGTGGTGAGTGAAAGCAAGGAAAAGGTTTTGGCCCAAGCCTGGGCCCCATTTTCATAAGGCTATAGAATATCTCTGGGAGAGAGAAAGGGAATGATATGAGGGAAAAAAGCAGCACGGAGTGTAGACCAGGGATGAGGGTGTAGAGCAGGGATGAGGGCAGAGTCACCACTTTACCCCAGGAGGTTCCGGAGGAAATAACTGATTTAAAATGCCTGGTACATAAACTGTGCTCAAATCTGTGGTAGCTGGAAAGGTTCATATAAGTTTTTGCTTACTGGTTATGGACTAGTGAAAGGAGGTTGCAGAAGGAAAGTGAAGCCTGAGAAGCAATTGAAATGTAATCAAAATGTAAATAAAATGTTTCTTATATTCCAGTATGTCCAGGCAAAAACAGGTTTTGATTTACAGTCTACACTTAGTCCATCTGGGTAAAATGTTATATATCCATACTTACAATGGACTGATTAACTCTAAATCCAGACAAAAATATATTTTCCAACAACCAAAACCTATAGAAATATTCCAAGGAGATTTTATAATAGGAATAGAGATGGGATGCTTACTTCATTAAAAGTCACTACATATGCTCTTCACTACTTGATTTTGTGGCAAAATCTAATTTCAGATGGTATTGGCTTGGAAACTACCCACCAATTTTTAGTTATTGATGTGAACCAGTTCATCTCACACGTGAGGTCTACCTGTTAGGGAGCACTATGACTGGGTGGCTCCCGGAGAGTTCTGTGCTGAGGCACTAGGGTACTTTGAGATGCTCTAGATACTTCAGGATGCCAAGTGCCCTGAGGAAAGTTTAAAAATACCCAAGCAACCCAGTCTTAAAATCTATCCGTGGAGGCCTAAGTGTTTTTAGTCCTGTTCCGTTTTATATCAAAATATTTTGTTCACTTTTAAAAATAGAATTTACATTTTTTTCCATCCCTAAACCTGACTTTAGGCAGAACAAATGAGGGAGGAGAAAAAAATGAATGACTTAAAATATATGTATATTATCGTTTGATATACCACATGTAGATAAACCCAGTGATTCACACTTGTATTTTCTTACAGAGGTTATACAAGTTAATTTAAAACTCAATGATATCCAAATAAATTTGTACTTACCAGAAATACTGCTATAGATATTCCAACCAGAAACCCTGCTATCACGTCTGACCAATGATTTCGATATTCTGCTACTCTGTTGAGTCCAGTAAGAAAGGCCAAACACATTAAGCCCAAGCATAGAACGGGCTTAGCAAGTCTTGTTCCTTTGGCTTTGATTGTGTTGGTAATGTACATCTGAAATAACAAAGAAAAAACATGACTTTTCATGAAGGTATTTCCTTGCTATATACCTTATATATGTATACGTACACATATATATTTATAGACATATATATGTTTTATACGGTTCAATAATTAACTATATTTTATGAATTTTTTGAAGGAAGTTTCTTAAGAGTAGAATTTAAGCATAGTGATTATTTAACTTTGCTTGCCTGATATTTACTAATGGCTAATTCTTATGCAATATTAATCATCTAGGAACGCTGAGCACAGACATCCCAAGTGACTATTTTTTTAACTTTTAATCTGCCTATTCCTGTTTCATATGAATTTACATTTTAGATCAATACTGTTAGAAGGAGAAAACTGATAAAGGAGTGTTTTTAATGTTTACATTTTTGTATGCCATATTGAGAGGATGCATACTTGATAAAATCAGAACTTGTGAATATAGCTATAAAACATAAAATGGAGTAGATTTTCACTAAATAGACATTATTTTAAAGAAGGAATTTAAGGTTCAATGCAGTGCCAAGGTTTGCTTTTATGTTGTTACCTGAAATTGTGAGATTAACTAAATTTTATCAGCCAAAATTAGGACAACAAAAACACTTAATTACGAAGGAGAATTGTCAGCTCAAAACAAAACAAAACAATAAATAGATACCTACATTTTTAAAATCTTCACAGATGCTAATGAAGAACATATGGTGTCAATCAATTGCACTGAAGGAAATGTCTTTAAATTGTGAGCCACTATGCTCAAGAATAACCCGGTCCTTCCCCAATATGATTTATTCTATAGCTCAATTGCTTATAGTTTAAACCATGTGTTACTATATAAGCAAATCTGTTGACTGCAAGGGAAATGTGTCAGTTGTTATTTCAAGTCATTAGTAAAGTAATTATAAAAGAGATGACTTTGACAGCACAATAAGTTTTTATGGTATTAATGTCAGTATCTGATACTGATAATATAACTCTGAAAAATACTTAGAAATGCATACAACCACTTGCCTATTGTCCTTGAGCTGAAATCTCCTTGAGCTGAAAAAAAATACATGTGCCTAAGAATTAAACCAAAATCAGTGCCTAAGTTTTTAGTTCATAGTAGCCATTTTAGAGTGCTATGAAATTGAGTGATTATCTTCTCTGTTTTTCGTTTTTTTTTTTCTGGGCAAAGTTTGCAGCCCTGTTAGCTGCCAAAAGAGGCTGTATGAATATTTAAACAGCCTACGTGACACAAGCCTTCTATCTAGCCAAGTTCTAGCCCTTTGCAATCTATCTCAGATCTCAATACTCTACGGGAAAAAAAAAAGAACTGGATTGTCTCCATCTCGGGCCTTGACCTTCCGAGCTACATCTATGTATTCTAAGCCTGTGCTGGGAAGAGCTGAATAATTTCAGTTATGGAAGATAAGTATACATGAGAGGGAAATAGGAAGAGACGAGAAAGAGAAAATGATGCTTTTGCCATTCTCAGAGAATGTGTTAGAGTTCTGCCCACACGAATAACAAGGCAAGGATATCACACCACTCCTGGTTTCCAGTGATGCATCTAATAGAGTAATTCCTTATTTGATGAGTGCATATGAATAGGGAGTGAAATTTGGGCTGCTTGTGAGAGTTTCTTTAACACAGTTAAAGGCTGATTAATGATTCCTTATCTTTGTATTTCTTTACATTTGTCAGAACTCTAAAGATAGCCTATTCTTATTAAGACGATATAAATGTGGAATGATAACTGAGTAATATTAATACTGTTAATATTCATTATAGTTGTGATTTAATGAGTGATCACTGTTCAAGGCAACATTCTAAGCATTTTACCTTAATTATCTTATTAAATCCTAGAAATAACCATATAAGTCAGATATCATCATTACTTTCATTTTATAGACTTCATAAGCTTTATTGAATCAAGATACAGCTAATTATGAAGAATACACAACTTGACTATTGGGGGTGGCTGTTGAGAAAGGAGAGATGTAAATGGGGGAAAGCACTTAGGCACCTCAATCTTCCTTTCTTTTTTTTCATTAATTTCTTGCGTGGAGGAAATGGCCAATGGACCTAAGCTGAGTATCAGTGAATGCAAGAGAGTTGAAATTAAAAATGGGAGAAAGAAGGCCACCATGGTAGTATCATAGGGGTGAGGCCATATCTATACTTTGCTATTAGGGAGGAGTAGGAAGTACTGCAAATGTGATCCGTGTGGCAAATCTCATAGAGAATCCATATGGTTTAGAAAACGTTTGCCTTCCCCTTCATTCCCAGAGGCCGCCTCAAATACAGCCCAGCCCCTACTTGGGCAAGTTGTGTAGGCCTGTGCTGATCTGTGAGCTTGGGCTACAACCCTCCAAAGTTTCTCTTGACTGTTGAGTTCATTTCTATGTTGCTCTAATGACTCGAGCATTGTTTATATGGACTCCAAAGACACAGTCTGGCCCCTATGCAAACTTGTAAAAAAGCTTCTATTTTAGAATAGCCTGAGATTTGGCTCTTCCTCCACCAGATCCCCAGTTAACGTCTAGACCCAGAATGGAAGAAAATTGAATTTTAAGGGTTATGGGAGAGGGGTAAAATTTGTTCAAATACATTCAAGTTGAAGGTGGATCATGGCAGTGCTTTATAATGCCCAGATTTTTCTGGAGCATAATCAGTTGGCATGGATGTCACAAAAGAAAAAATTAGAGCGTTTTTGTTTACACTCGGCAACTCTTTGGTACGTTATGAATATAAGTGTCTTTTAACCAGTCTAATTGTGTTATCCTTACAGAAAGTCTATTATTCCTAATTTGCAGAAGAGGAAATTATGGCATAAGAATCTATTAAGCAAGCTGGATACAGAACAGGAATTGATTATTTATGCTTTCTTGGTTTTTAACTCACTTATGAAACCATCTAGGTAAACCAGATGTCAAAATGTAGCTAAAATAAAACATAAACAGAAGGGTATATAATTTGAGCAGGATGGTATCCTCTCAGTCCTCAAGGGTCAGTGGATGCTTACTCCCTCACAGGCCCACCCATTTAACCATTTTTACCAGTCCTCATTCATCCATTCCGTGAATATCTATTCAAAGATGCAGAAAGCCAAAGACGATCACTTCCTCCTTATTAACAGCCTTGTATATATTCTTCTACACTTTTCTCCTTGCTTACACAAATATATACAATAATTGACACACATATAAAGGGGTTTTTCTTGCTTGTTTACTTTTACTAAAACGTAATCACAATGCCCATATTATTCAGTAATGTGAATTAACTCACTTGTGAATAGAAACATCCATCTGTTGGGTAAGTTGAGAAAGAATTGTACATTTCCAAAACAGTGCTATTATATACATAAATAATAAGAAAAACCCACAAATATTTGTGTTTGTTAAGCAGTTACTAAGCATTACTCTTCAGAGAGCAGACATCTAATGTTAGCTCCAGAAGTATGAATACGAGAGTTCCCAGCAAAGGGGAAATGACAAGAAAAAGGTGTCTAGACCCAGGGGACAGCAGCAGTAACCCTGCTATATGCTCTCCAAACTCCTGGTTCATCCTCTCAGAACACTTACCACAATGTATGGTTTTTATTAATTTTAGTTGTTTCCTTCACTAGAGTGAGGACATAGAAGCCAAATCTGAGCTCTGCACTGTAGCCCTGTGCTTAGCTAGCACTTTGCCTGACACCCAGTAAGCACTTAATAAAGACTTACTAGACATACTAAATAAAAAAGTGGATAAGTGAAAAATGAAAAGGTACAGGAGAGAGAGTATGGAGTATTTTCTTCGTAGCATTTGTCACTACCTAAAATCATGTTCTCCATTTCTGTGCATATATGTTTATCCATTTCCTCCACTAGAATGCTCCATTAGAACAGAACCTCTGTCCACTCAATGTTCTACCTGAAATGCATAGAACACCTCTTACATAGTAGGCATTCAAAAATTATTGAATGAATGAATGCATGAACGGTATGCTTGGGGAAAAGTGAATATCTGAATTCTTTTACTGTTTGAAAGTACACATCACTATCTAAAATTGTCTTGCATATGGATTTGTTTACTTGCCATTGTCTTCCTCCTCCTTGTCTATCTCATACTTGTGGAGCAATACCCAGTGCAGGGTAGGCACCTGTGAAAGGAAGAATATTAGCCCCGTGAAGATGCCCATGCACTAATGCTAGGACCTTGGGAATATGTCACCTAATCATAAGTCCTTAAAAGTGGAGAACCTTTCCTGGCTGTAGTCAGAAAGAGATTTGAAGATGCTATGCTGCTGTCTTTGAAGATAGAGGAAAGGAACCACAAGCAAAGGAATTTAGAGAGCTTCTAGAAGCTGGAGAAGGCAAGGAATGAATTCTCCCCTAGAGCCTCCTGAAGGCATGCAGCTGGGCTGAAATCTTGATTTTAGCCTAGTGAGACCATGTTGGACTTCAGATCTATGGAACTTTATGGTAATAAATTTGGGTTGTTTTAAGCTACTAAGTTTGTGGCAATTTGTCATGGTGTCAAAAGAAAACTACTGCATTCAAATAATATCTGCTTAATGTGTGAATGAATGAATGCACCAGGATTCGTAAAAATGATCCAGAGGAGGAGATAACTGAGGCACCACGATAAGAGCATCTACTTTGGAACCAATAAGATCTGGGTTTCAGTCCTAGCTCTGCTACTTACTTAGGCAAGTTATTCAACCTGTCCAAGCCTTGGTCACCTTATGTTAAAATGCAAATGATAATAAAAATATTACCACACTGTTGGAAGGATTAAATGACATAATACAGGTAAAGTACCTAGCACAGAGTTTGGCCCCCAGTGAGTCCTCAGTAACTGCAGAGGTTAAGTTAGAGCCATGCTGGTAAACACAACAGGACCAGGATCTTGATGCTGAGGGCAGTGCTGGGTGAGTGGAGATCACTAGGATTATGGTGGCATCATGGCCTCGCATATGGAGAACTTGGTTCCTTCTCTTGTTTTCATGCTTCTTTTACTTTTTCCTTATGCTATTTTGCCATTATTTTCTCCTTTTTAAGTCTCTGCCTAAAGACATCCACTAATTGTTTATTTGCAGGTGATTATTATGTACTTTCTTATCCTTTGCCTCTTCTTTCCCATAGACTAAATGGCCTCCATTCCTCCCATCAGTATGGAAATACTTCAGTGGCCAGATTCCTCAGCTATATGGACGCCAGGGCTTTTGACACACTCTAGTCCTTCTCTCAAAATGTAGAGCCCACAATTAATCCCACCAGTGCACATATCCTCTGATCAGCCCAAAGTGCAGTTATAACTTTTCTGGATTGCACCCTATAGTCTTACTCACTGATTTATATTTCAAAATCAGGTTAGGATTAGATTATCTCTAAACTGATTTTCAAGTTTTCATTATTTTGATTACCACAACCTAAAAAAGCAATAGGTTTGTTTGTTTTTTGTTTTTGTTTTTTAAATAACTACACAGAGCTATTGCTCATAGTTTGTGATCTACTAAATCCTGCATGACTTCCTCACATGGACTGATGCCCTAGTAAGTTCCCTTAACCTAGATTCCTGGAATTGTTTAAAAAAATCAGATTTCTTAATTGTTTTCGAAATAACATTCCACCCTGTCAAGACCATTTTGAACTTTGTTGTTGACATCTATCATATTAGTTCTCTTTCTCCCAGCTTCTAGTTAGTTCCATACAGATCACCCATAACAACAAGACAGTATCAAGAATAGAACCCCATGGCACTCCATTAGACATCTATTTGCAAATTGGTACAGAATAATTGAACAAATTTTGGGGGGTTGATTTATTAAACCAGGTGTTCAGTGTCCTGAAAGTCTTATTATTATATCCATGCTTGTCCACATTCATAAATTTGCCAAAAAGCAATGTAAAGGTGTCTGATAGGGTATGGAACAGAATTGTGGTGGCAGGTAATGCGATGGTGGAAAGATCATGGACTTTGTACCAGACAGATTTGTGTTCACATAATTCAGACCTTTCAGAGCTGTGATGGTGAGGTATGATAAATGGTGGTATATTGAAGTCATAAATTATATATACTACAATCTAGATTGTATAAAGCATGCTGCAACTTTATTTTCCATAACTGATCTAAACTTCATCATGAGCATCCATCCCGCACTGAATAGGAACTGAATGGGGGAGGGAGGAACATTGAATAAATGCTCAGTTGTTCTTAGTTTCCCACTCTTCCCTTTCCAGCAAAATGACACTGGGGTCTGGTTTAAGGCCTGCAGGACTGCATGGCTGAGGTGGGGAGGCAGCTTCAGAGCAGCCACAGGGCTGTCCTACAGAGTGGCCTCTCAGTCTTCACTGGCCCCCACTGCCATGTGCTTCTCCCTAAGGGTCACTGGTGCCCTACTGACGACCACTGCTCATGTCCTTCGGGCTCCATGCTGACTTGGTCCATCTAGGCTCACACACGACAAAGATCCTCTGAATCTCCAGCACATCTTCCTTCTAGCCCCAGGTGGGCTGTCTGCCTTCTCTGGCTCTGTTGCAGGGTCCTCTGGCTCCCATCACACCTATCTTCTCTGCTGCCTGACCTACCCGCCACAGGGGTGCACTGAGCTTGAGTTCTCCCGGTTTCAAGCCAGAAATTAGGTACAACCCCATCTACTTTCTGTTTTCCCTTCTACCTCTCAAGAGTTTCTATTATCTGGTGACCAACTTCATTCTCAGGGTTTCTAATCTCAGGGAGCTGATGAAATGCTCACATCTGCCATTCTGCCCTTTGTCTTCCTGCAGACCTCCCACTTCCTAGGCCCCGAAATGCTGCCCCACACTCCCCTCCCCTGGATTAATGGTACCATCCCTTACATTATATCCTGTTTTCTCCATTACTGGCTTACAATAAAATGTTCAGATCCTCAAATTTTGCTTTTGATATGTAAAGGAAGCTTTGGAATTTAGAAATTCCTGTTCTCTCTTGACAAAGAGAGATTTGACTATTGAAGCTAAACACTGTCTTCCTTTTCTGATTGGTATCAGCCCATCTCTTTTTTCCCAGCTTTGTTGAGTTATAATTGGCAAATAAAAATTGTACACACTTAAGATATTCAACTTGATGTTTTGATATATGTATACATCGTAATCACCACAATCAAGCTAATTAATATATCCATTACCTCACATAGTTATCATTTTGTGTGTACGTGTGGTGAGAACATTTAAGATCTACCTACCCTCTTAGCAAATTTCAAGTAGACAATACAGTATCGTTAACTATAGTCACATTACTGTACATTAGATCTGTGTGATAGGTATATAGAACACTATTGGAATATATAATGGAATATTATCCAGCCTTAAAAAAGAAGGAAATCCTGCCATTTGCAACAACACAGATAAACCTGAAGGACATTATGTTAAGTGAAATAAACTAGGCACAGAAAGACAGACACTGTATGATCTCACTTATATGTGGAATACAAAATAGTCAAGCTCATAGAAGCAGGGAGTGGTGATTGCCAGGAGCTGGGGGAGGGGGAAATGAGGAGATATTGACCCTTCTCTTATGGCCCACCCTTCCCTAAGGCACTGAATAAGAGATGAGAAATCCTAGAGCTATGTTGTCCAATATGGTAGCCACTAACTAGTGTAGCTGTTGAGCACTTGAAATGTGGCCAGTGGGACCAAGGGATAGAATTTTTGATTTTAGTTAATTTAAATTTCAAAACTAGTATTTGATTATCAGAAAACTTTTGGAACAAATTGGGTATGTGCATCTACTTTCTGCAATGTAAATTTTATGAAATCTAAATACAAATCAAATATTTCAAATGAAAATTTAGTATCTGAATTGAAATGTATTGCAAGTGTCAAATATATACTGGATTTCAAAAACTTTGCAAAAAAAGAAATGCAAAATGTCTCATTAATAATTTTTATACTGATATATTAAAATGGTAATATTTTGGATATACTTGGTTAAATAAAATAAGTTTTTTAAATTAATTTCACTTATTTTTTAAAAATGTGACTACTAGAAAATTAAAAATCATACATGTGGTTCATTTTATAGTTCTATTGGACAATGCTGACCTAGACAAGAGCATCATGATTTAAGGAGAATGAAAAATATATCAGTTAATATTCAAAAAAGATTATACTCAGTTTAGCATTTATTGCTATTTTACTATTTTCACTTATTATATTGGTTGAAGTTGGGTACTGAACCTAAAACCATTTTTTAGGACACTTGTGTTTCATCAGATAATTCATATCTATATCCGTTTATCTATATCTATCTTTAACATCTATTAATATATTACTGTTTCAAGTAGCACATAATGTTAATGAAATGATATTATGGAATTATTTTGAATTTTCAGAGATCATAAATTTAATCTATTTTTTTCAGGTTCTGGTTATCATAGTTACTTTTTTATATTTTACTTCATCAAAGTTAATCAATTGTTTTTTATTTTATTGATACCCTTTAGATACTTGGGAGATTCCATATTTCGTCACTGTGAACCAAGAGGAAAAGTTCAACTTTAGGAGTTTAGTATCTGGGTTAAAATGTCAATCTACCGCTGATCAGTTTTGTGACTTTAGACAATTACTTAACTTCTCTTAGTTATACCATTTGTAAAATGAAAATGACAATATTAGTTTCTAGAATTTAGCATAGTAATCACACAAGGAGTGTAAATTTTATTATCGTCACATAGCACCATGAAGGTTTTTGTTTGCTTCGTGACTGGAATAAACCTAAAGGATTAAAACAATATATTTGGATTAAAGCTATACGTTTACTGGGAGAAATAATAAATTCAACTGCCTAACTTATGGGCATGGGGATGAAGGTCCTTAAACATATTGTATTTGAGAAATCAAGAGTAACCATCCATTTTCTTTACAACATACTTAATGGGTGTCTAACAAAAGATCACATAATCATGAACACAGAATTTATCATGCAGTTGATGTACTTGAATGGGCAACACTAGGAAGTCACAAATGTGATGCAAATAACAACAACCTCAGTGTTCAGGACCAGCTGTACATGCAGTTAAGATCAGAAGATGCTCAGTGACTCAGCTGCCCCCAGCACAATGGCCAATTGATGGTTTGGTGAATAACAGCCCCTTCATCACTGACACATTCACCTTATCCCTGAAGTGCAGCCGTGGCTGATTTTACATGGAGACCATTTCTGTCCAGTATGAGACAGAGAAATATATTGTGCACATGGCACCCCTGATAAATGTATTGTGCACATGGCACTTTGTCCATCAGCTGGAAGATCAAAAATATTTTTACCTGACATTTTGTCTGTCATCTATAAAATCGAGAACCACACATATTTACCATTTAACATTCGTTTTCCATACACCAGATAAAAAGTCAGATAATGTCTAGATAAAGATAGGCTGCTGTCTTTTTTCTGATTGTGATACAAGGAAAAGAGAGCTATGTGACATATGAGGACTTACATGCAAGCAAAAGATATTTGATTCCTACGATTTTATGAACTCCATCTCTAAGATTTAAAATTCACTGACTAGAAATTAAGGGACTAAAATTAATACTATGTAAAAGACCAATCTGTAGATCTTTAAATGCTACAAAAATGTGCACTAGACTCTTAGATGAATTTAGGAATTAGTTTTAGTTTAACTTATAGGCAAATGAAGAAAGTGGAACTACGAAACTATTAAAATATACAAGTAAAAAATTTAAGTCTAATATCAGGGACAAGAAGTAAGTGATAAAAGGGTAAAAGCACATCTCAAATATTTCTGACTAATCCTCAAAAGTGTCTGAATTTGTAGTTAAATCTTAGGACTCATAATGTTTCTTAGACTTTCTTCAGTTAAGGAAAAAACCATAATTAATAAATATGTGGGGCCGGCACAGTGGCATAGTGGTTAAGTTCGTGTGCTCTATTTTGGCAGCCTGGGATTCGCAGGTTCGAATGCCAGGTGTGGACCGATGCACCGCTCATCAAGCCATGTGTAGCGGCGTCCTGTATACAAAATAGAGGAAGATGGGCACAGATGTTAGCTCAGAGCCAATCTTCTTCAGCAAAAAGAAGAGGATTGGCAATAGATGTTACCTCAGAGCCAATCTTCCTCACACACACACAAAATAAATAAATAAATAAATATGTGACTATCCACATACACAATCTCTGTATGATATACACTATATAAAATATACCTATATATCATACAGAATTATACAAAATTTAAATATTAAGAACTGAATTCCAGATCTTGAGATACTGTCTTAACAGGAAAAGGCTCATATCACACCTTAAAAAGATAAATGTAATATTGCAATAAGGAAAAGAAATGTGTACACAGAGCACACGTACACACGCACAGAGTCTCATAGTTAGTGTGCATATATATGAATAGATAGGATATACAGGTTTGCAATTAGCAACAAAGTACTTTATCAATTTCAGACTAATTTCAATAAGCATCATAAATATTAACTGCAGCGTGAGATTTCAAGGGATATCTCAAAATTCGAGAGTGTGCCAGACGATATCGCTGACCTCCTTCCTAACCCTCATCTGTGGCTAAGTCACGGGGGACGAGGAGTCTCAGGAGGCACCTTCTTTTCCCCTCTCATGGCTTGAGATTTCCCTCCCCCACCCCTCAATTTTCATTCAACTAAAAGTGCCTAGATTCATCCCCAATGTGCCCGCACCCAATTTCCAACTCTCACCTCACTCCTCCTCGAGAAGAAGGAGGAAAGTGGAGAAGATGAACCCCTGTGGCTGGCCTCTCTTCTCCCACACCCACAAGCTTCTACCCCTCACCCCCAGATTGGGCTCAGGGCCATGAGTTGTCAGCTGTCCCAAGATACCCCTCTCTTTGGTGCCTGCCCTGCACCTCCAATCACATCCTCAGCCTCAGTCTCAGCTGTTGGGGGAGTGATCTCATTCTCATTTTGCCACCCAGCATTTTGTTCATAGTTATTATAAGACATCATTTTTGTATTGACACAATATATATTTTTTTCTCCTCTGATAGCTGATGAGGGATAGAAATATCCTTCCCTCTTTGTCACCTCAGTGGCTACCATGGTGCCTGGCTCACTCTCCATAACTAATTAATCATAATAACAGTTAAGATCTACTGAATGCTCACTATGTGTCGAGGACTGTGCTAAGTGCTGTACATGAAGCAATCATGTAATCCAAATAATCCCATGACATTGGTACTTAACAGTAGAGGTAAGTAAGATGCAGAAAGTTTAAGTAACTTGCCCATGGACTTCTGGCTAATAGTGATGAAGCAGGGATCCGAACTCAAGCCATTTAACTACAAAGTCCACGCTCTGAGGATGATGCTGTATAAAGTAGAGAAGTCTCTACCTCAGTCTTGGAGGTGAGCTGGGCTCGGGGAGCTCCTCAAGCAGAGGTGAGAGCATGCACAGAGACACTGGAGGAACTGAAAATAACTCAGCGTGTCAGACTGAAGGCTCCGTGGGTGGGGCATGGGTGAGCGCTGGGAGGTACATGCAGAGAAGGGAGTGGCAGGAAATATGCCGGAGAGGTTAACAGGGGCCAGATTACCAAAGGCTTTGTGCGTCAAGTGAAGGAGTTTGGATTTTTATTTGAAGGAAAATGGAAAGCCTTTAAAGGGATGGGAGGAAATGACAGGAGCAGATTTGAGTTTTAAAATACGGCTGAAGTGGTTGCAGGTGTTGGATCGTCATGTCCTAAACTGGAGTAATGGCTGCAGTTATGAATAAACTGGGTAAATATTTAGGAAGTTGAATAGGTGAGACTTATTAGTTAATTGGATGTGTGTGTAGTGTGTATGTGTGTGTACATGTGCGTGTCTGAACTGAGTGGAGACGAGTGGGAGTGGAAAGTAAGGTGAGCAGGAGTAAGCCAGAACTTGTCCCAGGCCTCAGCAGCCAAAAGAAGCTTCTAGTGAGGAAATTTATATTCCCACCTGGAGGGATAATCATGTTCACACATACGCCAAAAATCAAAATGTTTACCTGTTTTCTCATGGAAACACTGTTCTCCATGGTAGCTCTATAGCACTACGAATAATATATTTTAAGTATGTAATGGGTTAAATGGGGTTTTGAAGGCAGTCTCTCACTACTTCAGTGAAATCAGAAGGCACGGAAGTAGAAATCTGGAGGCATCAAAGTTTGACCGTACTCAGGGGATAAAGCCCACTGGGAACATGAGGAACAGGAGAGATTATTTCACAGGCATGTTTTCTGAACTATTTTGCTTTGCTGGGACTTGGAACTTGGGTGGCAATAGGACATAGCTGGGGAAGCAGAGGCGGGAATAGGCAAGAGTATGCTTGTAGATAGGTAGGATCTGGTGTCTGGCAAAGCATGCTATCCCCCAGGGCAAAATATGGCCGAGAAGGGAAGACAGGCAGACAAGGAAAGATGTCCTATACTACCATTGAAAACATACTACATGGCAGAAAAAGTTATTGATTAAAAGTTTAAAAATGAGGTGAAGCTTTATGAGAAGGAAAGAGATGTGGATGAAATTCATTCATTCGTTCCCTTATTCATTTTCAATTAACATTTACTGTGCCTTTACTATGTCCTGGGCAATGTGCTTGGGCTAGGAATATAGAGATAGGAATCTCAAGGAACTCTTAATCTAAGAGAAAAGAGAGATGTAAAGAGATCATTATAATGCAAGTCAATAGTAAGAATAACTGAGGTGTGGGTACAGGAACACAAATTACAAAAAGAATTCACAAAAAAGAGAAATCGTATTGATCAATAGTTTTTTTCTAGGCCCCAAGTATAAAATGGCATAAAAGACCCTTTCCTTGCCTCAAGAACAACTGAAGCAACAACCCAGACATGGGAGGAGGATCAGGCAAAGTTTCCTGTGGGAACTTTTTTATAAGATTGAAAGATAAGGAGTCAGGAGAAGAAAGAAGGAGGGGAAGAGAATTTAAGGCAGAGGGAAAGAGGGGACACCTTGTGCAAAGAGAGGGTTACAAATTCACTTACCTGAAGGGCAAGTCCCGTAACGTAAGTGAGCCCAGTTGACTAAGTAGAGAAAAAGCCAACAGCAACAGTGATTGAGATAAATGGCTTCAGCCTTGTGTTGAGAAGACAGTGAGTGAGAGGGACTGAGGCCAACAGACAAGAGCATGTGCCTTCTAGAGTGGGGAGCGTGCTCAGCTCCAGCCAGTTATTGTCGTTGGTGAATATAAGTCTGGGGCTACCATATAACCAATATTTTAAGAATAAGTAGACATATTGCTATGATATGAAATTCTCCAATTTTCAAATCTTGGCAAGTAATTACAAATTTTTAAATGTGCTAGACAAATATAGACACATCTGCTGCTGGTTGGATGAGGCGTACACCATTAGTTCATGTCACTAAAGGGGCAAGCAAGATTATGGAGAGTTCACAGGAGGGCAAGTAGTTAAATAACTCCCTACAGCATTCAAAATAAAGTTCCAACTTTTATTGATGTATAAGGCCCTTCCCAAAGTGACCTGTCCTTGTTTCTCCAGCTTCATCTTCCCCTTCCCTGCCCAGGGTCCAGGCTCTAGCCATTCTACACTGCTTATAAAACCCCCCAGAGAGCCATGTTCTCTGTCATCCCACGTCTCTGACTCCTTGTGGTGGGTTAAATAGTGACCCTCAAAAAGATATGTCCAAGTCCTAATCCCTGGAACCTTTGTTAACTTATTTGGAAAAAGGGTGTTTGCAGATGTTATTAAGTTAAGAATCTTGAGATGAGACAAGTGTCCTTCTAAGAAGAGGAAGAGACCTAGACAGATAAGAAAGGACAACACAGTAAAGGCCGTGGGAAGACGGAGGCAGAGATTGCAGGCATGCTGCCACAAGCCAAGGCGTGTCTAGAGCCATCAGAAGCCAGAAGATGCAAGGAAGGATTCTCCCTTAGAGGCCTCAGAGGGAGCACGGTCCTGATGACACCTTGATTTCAGATTTCTGGCCTCCAGAACTGTGAGGGAATATATTTCTGTAATTTTAAGGCACCAAGTTTGTGGTAATTTATTATGGTAGCCGTGGGAAGCTAATACTCTCCTCAACCACCCATCATCCTTATCTGGCTCTCTCCTCTGGAAACATCACTTCTGTTTCTTGGAAACCTTCTGGCCACCCCACCATCATGTCCACCTCTAGGAAAGCACTTAGTACCCATTCTATTGGTATTATGGGGTACTTCTTTGCCAGTTATGGACTAAATTGTGTCTCTTCAAAATTCATATGTTGAAGCCATAACCTCCAATGTGACTGTAGTTGGAAATAAGGCATTTAGGGAGATAATTAAGGTTAAATGAGGTCATAAGGGCTGGGCTCTAATTTGATAAGATTGGTGTCCCTATAAGAAGAGGAGGAGACACCAGAGAGCTCTCTCTCCATGAGAGCACAGAGGAAAGGTCATGCGAGGACACAGCGAGAAGGCTGCCACCCGCAACACAATGAGAGAGGCCTCACTAGACACCAACCCTGGCGGCACCTTGATCTGGTACTTCTAGCTTCCAGAACTGTGAGAAAATAAGTTTCTACTGTTTAAGCCACCCAGCAAGTGATATTTTGTTATGGTAGCCCTAGCAGGTTAATATACCCTTCCACCTCGCAGCCACATCTAAGTGTTAAGCACCTTGAGATCAGGGGCTGAGTGTCTTTATCTTTGAATCCTCAGAACATCATAGGTGCTCAATAAATGTTTGTTATTGATTAAAAAAATAATTGAATCAAGGGTTGGTCTGGTAGCATAGTAATTAAGTTTGTGTGCTCAGCTTTGGCGGCCTGGAGTTCATGAGTTCAGATCCTGGACGTGGACCTACACACTGCTCATCAAGCCATGCCATGATGGTGTCCCACATATAAAATAGAGGAAGACTGGCATGGATGTTAGCTCAGGGACAATCCTCTTCAAGCAAAAAGAAGAAGATTGGAAACAGATGTTAGCTCAGGACCAATCTTCCTCACCAAAAAAAATAAATAAATAATTGTTATTTTCAGTGTTTTGAAATTTTAAAAAATCTAGCAATTACAAGTTAGTTTAAATTTCTTTCTTAAAATCTGGTACAAGTGCTATAAATTAATATAAAAATATAGTGAATCAAGATTCTTTTATTTTGAGCCCTTTTAGACATTTCTTATCAGATACTAAGATAATTGATGACACTAAAAATTACTGAAAAAAACAATCTAAATCTGTGAATTTAAAAGAAAAGATAAAGGTCACTGCTAAAGAAAAATCTTGGAAACTGTGTGACAACCAGGTCAATATAAGTCAATAGTGTGATGTGTCTGATAAAACAACCAAGCAGACAAAAAAATTAGAGACATAGGTTTATTAGCACTGGATTAGTTTCTGAAGCGTTTGTGTAAATATTAGATCTTTGCTATCCCTTAATCATTACATTTGTGAAGCACTTTATAGTCATACAATTATGGAATTTTAAAAGAAGGAGGTTTATAGAAAATCCAGATGCTTCTAAAGGGTATTGGATGAATTCTTAGAAAATTCACAGAGGGGCTTCTGGAGAATTTATGGGGAGAGAGGTGAGGAGGGAGGGTGGATTACATAATTATATGTTACCAGGACTGGTTACCTAATTTGCAGAGTCTGGTGCAAAATGAAAATGAGAGGCCCTTTATTCAAAAATCATTAAGTATGTCAAGATGGTGACAACAGAGCATAAAACTAAGCATGGGGCCCTCCTGAGCACAAGGCCCTATGTGACAGCATAGGTTACACACTCATGAAAGCCGGCCCTGCATGTTGTGATTTCCATTTTAGAAAGTTACTTGGGAAACTACATGAAAAATGAATGGATTCACAATGGGCAAGAGGAGAGGTTATCAGGAAAATTTTATTGGTAATCCAGGTAAGCGATGACGAGGGCCTGAACCAAGTTTGTAGAAGTGGGAGTGGAGAGAAGTTTTATCATCCTAACGTGATACCTTCCATGACTATTCAACTTTACTATTTAATTTTCCCTATTCCAACTACATTTGTAAATAATCGTAAAGCTATAATCCTAACACCGTAGAGCTTCATGAATTAAAAATAGCCAGTAAGAAAACTTCATAGAATAAGGAAAATCAATTATAGAATGAGTTAAAAGAACCTGTGATTCTACATTAAAAATGGCCCAGTTGAATTAGTGGATGTCATCATGAGTAAGTTAAACTTAATAGCAACAAATATATGAGCACACTGGGGCCATTAAGAAAACTTAAATATAAGAAATATGCCTGATTTATGTGTTGTGGCTTCCTTTCGTGGTCCTTACCTGGTGAGTGCACTGTGATTTCTGGCTCACTCTAAGAAGCCAACCATGCTAGAACACCACATTATGCCACTGCCATGTGAGCAGCAAAGGACCATGCTGTGAGTCAAGACTCCACTCCCGGGAAACTACAGAGATGTTCATCACCCAACACGAAGGGCCTGGGTTAAGAGACCTGGAATTCTGCACTGTCAGCAGCACTCCGGGTGTGCACTTAGTTTACTGGCTGCATTGAGAGGCAGTGGAAGGGAGGGTGTGGTTCAGAGAGTACACTTGGGAGGCATTGTGGATTCAGATCCTGGCTCTAGCATATCCCCACTGTGTGACTTTGGCCAAGTTATTAAATTTCTCTGAGCCTCAGTTTTCTCCTCTTTAATTTGGAAATTATAATAGGACCTATAGCATACACGTGTGAGGACTGAACAGAATAATCTATGTAAAGCACATAGCACAGTGCTGGCACACACAGTACAGGATGTGACTTATTCACATTCAGCTGTTCACACCAATACGGTGTACCCTTTTCAGGGAAAATAAGAGTCAAAAGGGTCTTAAGTTTTAGGGATTTTTAGAGTGTACAAGGAGTATTCTGAAGTTGGCTGCTGGAGGGTCCAAAGGGGTGTTGGATAGGGAGCTGAGGACACGCCGTGAGCAGCCATAGACTCAGCTAGGGGCAGGGACCCTACCAGCAGCATCTCTGTGAATCCGACTCAGCTGCCTCCATGTCCACAGGCAGTTACGGGTACTAGGATCATTTATGGGTGTGCACCAGGATCTCCTCACTCTCAGAATGCTTACAGATCCCCTTCAGGCATCGTCTTCAACTATGAGATTGAGTAAAGATTTTCCCAGTTGAGGTTAGGATGGTGAGGAGGCACAGTGGGAGGGCCTGGGGGGCCTTATATAAAGGCCAAGGTGTATCCTCATTACTTCTCTTGACTTTAACGAACTTGCTGTAGAAAATACAAGTGATTGATTTATTTAAGAAAGTAGACCTATTTATTTAGAAGAATCGATCCAGTGCTTTGTGTAGGCACAGCCTCTAAGTCTGAGTACCACTTTCCGCATCACTACAGTTTGAGATTATAGATTTATTGGGGGCAAGACATCTATTTAAACCTCCTAGTTACAAATAACGAGCATTTAAGATATGGTTCGGGCCGGTCCCGTGGCTTGGCGGTTAAGTGCGCGCGCTCTGCTGCTGGCGGCCTGGGTTCGGATCCCGGGCGCGCACCGACGCGCTGCTTCTCCGGCCATGTTGGGGCCGCGTCCCACATACAGCAAATGGAAGGATGTGCAGCTATGACATACAACTATCTACTGGGGCTTTGGGGGAAAAAATAAATAAATTATAAAAAAAAAAAAGATATGGTTGTAGTTGTTTGAATCAATCAACATACTTTTCTGTCTGTATTATATTCATGCTACTGCTGGCATTGTGGTGGCTGAAAAGAAATGGTCTCTAACCTCAGCGAATTTATAATCTTCTGGAGGCAGAAATACATAAATAATAAAAAGAAAAAAACAAGGCTAATCTTTACCCTTCTTATGTGCTGCATTACCAAGGCCTTCCCAGATAAGAACAAAAGGGTAGTGCAAACGAAGGGTGGGGCAATAGCTGTAGTCTGCCCCCAGTGCAAACAATAAGGGGATGCAATAATAAAACCTACCAGATGTCTATCTGCTCTTTACGACTGCCAGGCAATTCTTAACAAGTGACAATATCCTCCCATACTCCAGAATCTTTTGTTGGTGTGGCAGATTGTATTCCTCAAAGATGGCTGCAACAGTCCCCTAATCCTTCGCTCCCTTGCAACTCCTCCATTAAGAAGTGAAGTCAATTCTCCTCCCTTTGAATCTGGGCAGCCTTGTGACTTGCTTGTAACCCACAAAATGCAGTAGATGTGAAACTATGAACTCATAAAAACTGATGAACTTCTGCTAGTTCACTGGAACACTCGTGCTTGGAGTCTTGTAACAAACCAGACCACCTGGGGCCGCCATACTATGAAGAAGCCAAGACATATGGAAAGGTCATGTGCAGGCACCTTTTGCAGGTAGCCCTAGTCTTCAAGTCCTCCCAGCCCAGATGCAGACATTTGAATGAACAATCTTTCAGATGACTCCGTGCCCCAGATATCAAGACACCTTTTGAGTCTTCCCAATTAAGGCCAGAAACATCATGGAGCAGAGATAAGACAGCCATGCTGTGTCTTTTTCAAATACCTGACCTACAGAATCTGCGAGCATAGTAAATTGTTTTATGCCACCAAGTTTGGGTGGTTTGCTACGGAGCAAGAGTAAGTGGAACATTGGTCTAAGTTGAAATCATTGCTGTAGTTACTGCTGAGTGTTAATAATATATAAGTTTCAAATCAGTACATTTTTATTACATAATCTCTAATAAATATTGTATTGTACATGGAAGTTAATTCAAAGAACTCCCAGCTATACATTTGACTTCCAACAGGCGGACTCAGCTACACATGTTCATTGAGAGAGTAAATCTGTAAAGGCTGGGAGGCACTCAAGCATGCTTTGGCCATAGAGTGTTTTCAACTTCTACGGTGCTACATTTAAATAGCAGATTTGAGAATAAACAAAATACATAGCATAGTAATTGTAAAGATGAAGAAAGAGAATTTGAGTTATTTCAATTCTGCCAATCTCTGTGATTACCTGGAGTTTTTATGGTTAACAATGAAATAATGTAATGAAACGATGAAATATTTCATTACAATAAAATAATGTAAATGTAAAGTATGGTATTTTTGCTGGCTAAGGGCAAATTTTAGTTCATACATGAAATATTGTACCAAAATTTTATGTCTTTAAAATTAAAATATATTCTTACTTAGTTATTTACTGTAACACTGAAAAATGAATCAATAAAATATGATTATTACTGTTATTACCTAACTATTACTGAAGATAATTTTTCCATACGGAAGAAGAGATGCTAAGAAATGATCTGCTTTGGTGTCAAATACACTTGGTGCACCACTGAAGATGGGTAGATTAATTTCAATTAAAAAGATGAAACAAAACTTCAAAAAGGAAATATAACTTGATCTAGGTCACAAAGGTAAAGAGCATGTTCTTTTCATTACAGAGCATCTGAACCTCCTTAATGCAACTGGGAAATTCCCCACAGTATGCCTCCTATATGGGAAGCATATACTCTATTCCACCACTAAAGCTGAAAAAAGCTGGACATCGCCCTCCTCAAAGCCCTGGTAAACAGGCTGCCGGCACATGATCCACACTCAGTCAACCACATGCACCTGCAAATGATGTAAGGAAGCAGAGAAAGAGAAACATCCATTTCACTGGCAGCCAAGGTGGCAGATATGCTGGTGCAGGCATCAAGAGATGGCAGCAGCAGTGGGGTCCAGTGTCCTGTGGTCACAGCATTATATCCTCACCCAGCCTTCCTGTGGTGTGATTCTGGATATGGTTCTGGCTGCTCAGGTTGTACCAGTTCCTGCTCATTCCTTGCATCTAGTTTTTCAGCCTATCCTTTTACCTTATTTTGTCTAAGTCAGCCAAACTCACTTTCTGTTATTTATAGTAGAGAACTCTGAGCAATACATAAAAGGTGAATACACTACTGACCAGGCAAATATGCAGGTAGGAAGTACTGGAGATATAGTAAGTGGAAAGAATAGCAAAAGTAAAAGTATTGAAGTAGAAAAAATATTGTGGTTAATAACCAGCAATGGTCTAGTGTGAACTGAGTTCACACGAACTGAGAACTGAGCTCATGAAAGAGGGCATTACGAAGTAAGGGAGGTGTCTTAGCTCAAGGGCCCGTAACAAAATACCATAGACTAAGTGGCTTAAACAATAGACATTTATTTTCTCACAGTTCTGGCTGTGGGAAGTCTGAGATCAGGGGCCAGGATGGTCAGGTTCTAGTGAGAGTCCTCTTGCTGGTTTGTAGATGGCTGCCTTCTTGCTATGTCCTTTCATGGCTGAGAGAGAAGACAAGCTCTCTGGTGTCTCGTCTTAGAAGGGCACTAATTCCATCATGAGGACCCCATCTAAACCTGGACCACCATCATGACCTCATCTAAACCTAATTATATCCCAAAGGCCCCATCTCCAAATACCATCAATTGGAGATTAGGACTTGAACATATGATTTTGGCGGGATACAATTCAGTCCATAACAGAGGGAAAGACAAGTTTTAGTCAGGACCAACAGGGCCTTACATGCTACATATAGCAGTGTGACCCTTGAAGGGTTTGTGGGAGTAGGTTATGGAAAGCTTTCGAGCAAAGAGAGACTTACCTAAAACCCAGGCTTTTGGAGTGATACTCCAGGGGCAGAGTGTAGAATGAACAGGATGAGGAAAGAATTTTCTTAGGAAGCTTATTTGGGTGGCTCCTGCAATACTCAAAGCAAGCAATACAAAGGAGTCGAAGTCAAGCAGTAGAAGCGTGTGGGGCAGGGTGGAGAAGAAGAGTCTGGATTTGAGAGATATTTCAAATATGGAACCAACAAAATTAATCAGACATCTGGATTCGGGGGTGTGGAAGTGGGAGGAGTTAAGGGTGACTCAGATTTCAGGCTTGGGTAACTGGGAGGGGAGGAATGTCAATAATCAAATCAGAAGATACAAAAGCAGGAGCTAGTTTGGGGCAATGGCAAGATCATGATTTTGGTTTTTGAAATGCTGAGTTTAAGGAGCTGATGGAGCACGACAGAGATATGATCAAGTTAGGAATACAGGCTGGAATTCAGGATAGAGGTTAAGGCCAGTGAAGGAGTTCTGGGGGGGTTTTGCTTGAAAAGACATCGAAGTGGTAATGAATGAGATCACCCTTGGGAAGGATAACAGAGGGGAGAAAAGGAGGTCAAGACCAGAAACTTAGTAAACGCTGGTAGATGCTTTTCTGACATTGTAATAAAGCACTTAATGAGGGAGGAAGCAAATTTGGAGACTATAACGTTCTCAAAGTCTTAAAAAGAGAAAAGTTCACATAGGAGGGGGTGATGCAGAGTCTCAATGTTGAGATGACCAGCAAGACAAGGATCAGAAGAGGCTTTTGATAACATCACTGGTGGATGAAGTCTGAGGAGTAGTTTCCGCAGAGTATGTGCAGGGAGGGGCAAAATCCACATTGTAACTATTTTATAAGGTGAGGAAGTATCAACTAGTCTTCTAGAAGTTTCTTTCAGAGATGGGATGGTAGCTCAAATTAATGGAAGGTTTTTGTGTGGTTGTTGGTCTTGTTTCTTAATAGTGGAGATTTTAGCATGTCTAAAGAAATCATATTTCCCTATATTGTATGTAAGCTAATAGCACACATCCCTATATATAGAAAGGTGCCTGATTAATACGTTTGACAAAGGAAAGCAAGCAGTAAATATACTGTATGTAAAGTGCTTAGCACAGTAAGCACACAATAATAATAGTTATTATTTTTATATTCTAAATTTCTTTTATACTCTAAATTATTATAGAGATATTTCTACTTGTTATTTGAAGTCCTTTGCTCCCCTTCCAAGATTTTCTTTAAATGGCATAAACAAACAAATGGCTCAAAGCAGACTGTGTTCATAGGTGAAGGTAACCTCTTTTGCAATCCAGTGAAGAGGTGCCAAGAAATCTCCTTGATTTGAACTATGTCCTCAATTTAGGAGGAGTTTGATGTCTGAAATAACAATGCTATATTTTTTTCCTATATGTTAAGGCACTTAAAATGCAAATAGATTTGACACAGGGAGGATCACAGAAGATGATAAATCACATTATTAACCCCTTGCTGTGCATTAGCTTATTAAATCCTCTCTGAGTTAGAACTAGATGAAAGCAGCGTGGCAGCCTCAGAGGTAAGTCACCACGATCTCCCTTCAGGAAAGATGGAGCCATTCTGCTGCAACGACAGCAGTGAGCTGAGAGTCTCCACCTGCAGTGAGTTCAAGTTCTCTGCAGTGTTTGAGCAAAGGCTACAATCTTCCAGGCCAGCCCCCAACCAGTGATTGAGCACAGCAGGAGTACAAAGGCTTGGCCATTTATGCCCAGTGTGGGGCTCTTCTAATGGGCAATTTCTGCTTAAGATAAGCTGAGACTTCGTCAGATCTGCATCACAGTCGGAGACTGTCCCTATCCAATCTTGCTTCTTCCCTCCATCTTTTGCAAGTACTGGCCCCCTCCAATCCTCCTATAAATCTCTTACACTCCTAAAATCTATCTCAGCTTCCACCTCTTGGAGGATCCTAACTAATAGAATTGGTACTAGGGGTGGTCTAAGAAAGCAGGTGGTAAGATGGGGTTGGGGACATGTTCTGGCTAGAAATTGAGGATCCCATCCTATGTGGTATGTGAGGCATAGCCAGTATACCAGGTAGCAATCCAATCGCTAAAACACACCAGTAGTGACTTGGGAGAATGTTCTGGTGGGGACAGGGTAACTAACTCATCCTGGTTTATACAAAACTTGCCTGATTTTAGCACTGAAAGTCTGAAGTCTGATAGTTGGTCACCCTAGGTGGGAGGAATACCCTAACCACGTCAAGGATACAGGCAGTTGAGAAGTCCAGGGAAACAATGCCTAGAGGGATAATAGAATTAGCTGACTCTTATTAAGTTGTGTTGGTACCCTACAGAGAGAAAATAAAAAGCTGAGGGTAGGTTAACACACAAATGAATACTGAGCATGAAGGACAGAGGGTCTCTTCGCTACCTTACAAAGAGGCCCGTTATTATGCAGTATGAGAGCAGAAAAAGCCGAAGACCAAATTGATGACTTACTAGCTAAGAGTCAGGGGACCTTCAAAGATGACCAAATGCTTAGCTAAAGCAGGTCTGTTATGCCAAGGTCAGAACCCTGGTTAGGAAAATCTAAGACCTTGACATAAGGGATAGGGACATCTGGGCAGATGTGCCTGAAGATTTTGGTTCACGAAACTCCTCTAAACCCTCAGAGTCTTCAGGAGTGGCCTACTCCTACCTATTAAGTGCTAGCACCTCCCACCCTCACCCCACACATGCCAGGAGACCTTTCTGTGGGGGAATGAGAAGCCTCTCTTCCCCAATGCAACAGGGGTCCCCTCATGATCTGCCCCTACCTCTTCTCCCAGCTGCCAGACCAATAACTAGGGCTAAGTTGCCCGGGATCTGTTGAACCTGATAAGTGAGGAAAGAGACTCTACCCCAAAAGAGCTGCAAGAATTAGCACATACCAGCTGGAGCCAGGGGAGCCCTGTGCAGCCGGATTTTGAGGGTGCTTTATCAAGGAGGCTGAAACATAGCAGGACAAGGGAGTGTTTGTTGACCCGAGGACTCTCTCCCTGGGGATGTGGGATTTAACACACTTGCAAGGCCCCAGGGAACAGTAAAAACTCCCTGCTAGGCTGGCTCCTAAAAGCCTAGAAAAAGTGATTGCTTTCTCTTAATGAAGCTGACAGGCCTGAGTTGCCTTGGCAGATGGTGGAGGAAGAAATTAAAAGGCTCAGAGAAGTGGGCATTGCTGGAATGGCCATATAATATGAGCCTCAAAGACCCACCAGAGGATTACGCACCATGGGAGGACCTAGTGGATGCACTGTCCATTGAGGCATCAGGAATGCCCTAGTGAGAGGAACACCAGCATGATGTAGAAGTTCAGCGGTGCTTCTCCTCTACAGGCCAAGATTGACGGCAGGAGAGGCTATCACAGAGCTAGGTTCCTTAACATCCATGTGGGTTATGGGGAGTCTGAAGAAAATGAAGCCAGATTCCAGCGCTTAACCATCAGAAGCGGAGAGTCGAGTGGGGGTGGGGTGTCTCAATTATCATAACAGTGCAGAAGGCATGAATGACAGCCAAGGGGACATACCCAGCAGAAAGTTTTGGAGATAATTTATAGAAGGTGAGCCAATAGATAGGGCCAAAAAGATGGGGAGACTACTTAATATATAATTACAAGAAAACAAGAAGGCAGAGCTGAGAATGAATGCCCCAACAAAAAGTTTTAATCTTTTGTGCAGTTACCAAAACTAAATGAAACTCACTGACTGAAGAGGCAACAGGTCCCCAGAGGGAAGAACCTTGCAACACTACAGAAAGTATATATTGTAATGATTTTCCCAGTCCTTCCCCAAAATGACCTATAACCATTTATTCAGGTGACTTTACATTGAGGAAAAGAGAATATCCAGATATTTTGAGGACTATTGGACATAGGTCTAAGTGGACATTGAGACCTGGAGACCCGAATTGACCTCATCCTGGCCCCCTGTTAGAGCAGGGTCCTATGGGACTAGGGAATAAATCAGTCCAGGCCAAAGTCTGGCTCACAGCAGGTCTACTAGGTCTGTGAACACATCCAGTGGTCGTTTTCCCCTTGGCAGATGGACTATTGGGAGAATTCAATTGGAAGCTTATGAAACTACACCCTCCCACTCCCGCCAAGATAGTAAATCAAAAACAATATTGTACTAGGGAAGGGGGGGATGATGAAGATTTAATGCCGCCCCTTAGTATCTCAAATGCAGGGGTGGTGGTTCTTATCATATCTCCGTTTAATGCACCCATCTGGACAGATCCTGGAGAAGGATTGTAGACTATTGAACCTTCAACCGAGTAGTGACCACCGACTTGTCAAATGCATTCTTTTCTATTTCATTCAAGAAAGATGAGAAACAGTTCACATTCACATGGAACAGGCAACTCCTTACATCACAGTCTATGTCAGTGCTATATTAACTCTCCTGCTCTTTGTCATATCATAGTCCAAAGTGATGTGGACATTTGGACATCTCACAGACCATCATATTGATCCTTTACATCAAAGACACCACGTTGATCAGGGAAGATAAACAAGAGGTGGTTAGCACACTGGAGGCCTTGGTAAGACACATGCATTCCGTCTTGGGAGATAAACCTTACAAGATTCAGGGGCCTGCAACATCAGTACAGTTTTTAGGGATCCATTGGTCAGGGGCATGCAAGACATCCCCTCCAAAGTAAAAGAAAAATTACAGCATCTTGTACCCCTACCACAAAGAAGGAAGCATAGTACCTTTAGATCACTTTGCATTCTTGGGGAAACACACTCCACACCTATGAATACCACTCTGGCCCATACAGCAGGTGACATGAAAAGCTGTCAGCTTTGCATGGAGCCTGGAGCAGAAAAGGTTCTGCAACAAGTCTAGGCTGTGGGGCAAGCAGCCCTGCAACCTGGGCCACGTGATCCAGCAGACCCTATGGTGCCTGAGGTGTCAGTGGTGGAAAACAGACAGTCTGGAGCTCTTCATACGAGTCACAATGTCAGCTCCTGGAATTCAGGAGCAAGATCATGCTGTCTGCAGCAGAGAATGATGGGTCTTTTGAAAACAACTTGAGTGTGTTATTGGGCCTGGCAGAGATGGACTGTTTGACCCCAGGATATCAAATGACCACACATTCGGAGCTGCCCATTATAACCGGGGTTCTGTCAGACCCCATCAAAGTGAAAATGCCTACCATGGGGTCTAATCAGCATTAAGCACTGCCAATGCTAGTTAGGTAATTATGTAGCCAATTATTATACATGGTAAAGAAGTTCAAGATAACTGAGAAGTTGTCATTTTAAAAGCAATTAAAGTTTTTTAACATCCCAAAGATATGTAAAACATAAGATTAAAAATTAAGGGTCATAAAAATAAAATATGCATTCACTTAAAATAAAAGTACAATTAAAACTCAATAATGATGACTATATATATTACTTTTAGTATTTGAACCACTTAGCCAACTGGAAAAGAGGACATGAGACAGGAACTTATGGAGTGCACACTTTTTCAACAACCTTCCTAATTCATATTGTGCAACATTGAATTAAAATCAACTCACTAGCTTTCTTCACCCTGTGTAAGGCACTGCACTCTGAAGATAACTCGAAATGTCCTGCCTTCTCTTCACTGGGGCATATCTCAGGAGGTGGTGTATGTAAGAGACCAAATACTGGCTTTGGAGTCACAATGATCTGGGTCACATTCCTGGCTCTAATGAACACTAGCTGAATAACCCTGGGCAAGTTAATCAGCCTCTCAAATCCTCGGTTTTGTTACCTGTAAAATTAACACAGCCATACTTTCATTCCAGCCACTGTGAAGAATGAGGCATATAAAGTACTTAGTATGATGCTAGACACATAGTTACTTTTCAATGAATGGAAGCTGGGGGATGGGGATTGAAATACAGCAGCAGAATGGAATACTAAAATTGGGCCCAGGGACTTGGCTATGTTTAGCCATGGCATCTAAGTGAGCTGGTGAGGGTGTGAAAACCCTGAGGTGTACACCAGAGCACTGGCTCTGACTTTCCTATTTCTGTGCTCTAAGAGAAAATGCTTAGGGATTCCCCAGCTGCTCAAATCTATGCTCACCTTGCCGTGGCTCAGGCTCTTCTCAGCTCATACAGTTTAAGCTCATTCCATCCCTCAGAAACTATGAATTTCATTTCATTTCATTTCGTTTCATCTGACTCTGGTCTCATCAGCATAGGGCTCCCAATCTTAAGAAAACCAGCTGAACTCAAATCCTTATCATTTCACGTCTGAGATTCTTTGACAATCTCCTTAAAATGTTCCCTTTACTTTTAGTTCCTTTCCTTTTTAATTCCCTCTTTACTCTCGATCAGACCATTTTTAAAATTCACAAGGAGTTTATATCAGTAGGTACAGGCCTGATGCATTCTAGGTATTCAATATCTATTCATGGAATTGAATTAAATAAAATCATTCTGAAGTGCTGCTTCTGTAATGTCATTTTTCAACCCCATATTGCTTATGAACTCAAGCATGAAGCCTCAAGTTGGTTTACAAGGTCTTTCTGATTTATTTATTCTTGCTAATCCTTAAATCCCACAATTCTCCACATATACTCCCCATCTGAGCTTCCCTCCTCACTCATTCCTAATTGTATCGCCTGTTTCTTGCTCCTTGCATTGCTCTCGCTATCCCCCTACCTGGAATGCCTCTTCTTTGCCTATTCAAATCATATTCATCTCCAAGACCCATCCCAAGTCCCACTTACTTCTGAAGCAGTCGCCCATGGTGCTTACAGCAATGATCTCTTCCCTCTTGGACAGAATGGCTCTCATTGTCAATACCAGATACACTAACAATCGTATTCCACCTAGAACTTTATTAGGTACTATCCTCAGGGCAAACTTATCCAGTAGGCATGATACCCAGGGCCCATGATACTTCTAGGGACCCATGAACCTGCTTTAATTTCTTTTAAAATGAGAAGGAAAAAATAAATACTTAGGTTGAAGGAAATATTTACTATATAATATTTATAAATTTGTTTTTACAGCAATGAGGTTATAAAATATAGATTTTTTTTTTAATGGCAGAAGGATCCCATGAAGGCACAAGTAAGTGCCTAGCGCCTACTAGTCATAATGCAGCCTGACTATCCTATATTGCCCGATAATAGTAAATTCTGTTTTCCTAATTAGAAGGCGCAAATGCTGCCAGCAATCCCAAAGTTGGAGTTTACTAATGTGTAAGAAACCCTAGACATATTAATGGAATTCTGTGACATATTTTTCAATATTTCAAAGAGCTTAATAGAGTAGTATATTTACTCATAATAAGCCCACACGCACTAACTAAAATGTCAGTGCTCTTTGCTTTTGCAAAAGAACCATATTAAGTCAGTTGGCCACATTAGTGATCTCATGCTGCTTAGTGGCTCTGATACATTGTGGAAGACACAGGAATTTCTGTGATGTGACTGGAGAACCAGATACCATTATAAAGCCACATGTCAAATACCGAATACCCAAATATAAGCGTCACTGACAGAAGCCAAGTAAAATTAAGGTAAAGATGCAGAGTGTCAATGTGTCTGTAATCATTAAGTGCTTATTATCATCCCAACCGTTATAATAATTGTGTGTGTACAATTTCAAAATAGCATTATTATATTTTATTATTATAGACCACTGTTTAATATCTGGGCCTAAGTTGGGAAGGGAAAATATTAATATGTTAGATAGAGGATTTAAAAACATAGAGTTCTTGGAGGAGTGTGGGAGAAGAGGACGAGGGTAAATTATAAAAGGGTTCCATGTAGTGAAAATATTGGAACCCAGTGGGTACATCACAGATGTCTTTTGTTCCTTCCCCAACCTCCTACCAATAACACTTAGCTGAAGGCTGACAGGAGACACGTCCATCGACTAATAATAGTGGTTGCAGCACCCGTGGTCACAGTAACAGAATTGCAGTCACATTATGAGTGGGGACTCAATAAATACTTTCTGATATATTATCTAGTAGACACAAATTTGCTCATTTGAAATCTAGAGCACAGGGAACTTACACATTTCAGCATTAAATTTCTCCTGGGCAGGGAAGATTTAGAGGAATGGCTTTCTAATGGCAGCCAGATCTCATCAGCCAGTGAAGACAAATAATGTGAAGGCAGCCCAGAGCTCTTCTCTTCACCACCCCAATCCTCCTCCAAACACATCACTGACCAGTCTCATGAAATCAAGGGCTGCGGGTAAACTGGCATGCATTCCCCAAATTCCTGTACCCGAGAATGAGGGTCTGTTTACGCCCCTATGTAGCAGTAGGTAAACAGTCACTAAAGGAGGGGCAAACAGACACCAGTGGACTGTGTTAATTTAACCCTTGTCTTGGCAGCCTGTAGCAGTAACTGCTGTACATGGGACCTTGTGAGCTTATAAAAGATGGCTTCGAGGAAAGGGAGAGTAGAATGATGCAAATGACTGGCCACCAACAGGGGGGAAGAGAGAGGGAAATGATATTTTAAAGCTTTTCACTAATATTCTGGGAAAAGACTGTAATACATTGTTTAATGTCCACAAATTCCTCCTATCCCAGTACGTTCCCCTCTCTACAGTCTGACTTTAATGTACGTCCCCCAACTACAGGCAGAGTCTATTTCTCCACCCTCACCAATCTGGGTCGGTCTTGTGATTTGGTTGGACCAATAGGATACAGTGATGGAGATGTAAATAAGTTTTGGAGTCTGAGCCTCAAGATGCCTTGCAGCGTGGGCCTCTGTTCACTGGAAGGCTGTTCTAAAACACTGTCAGGGAAGACGACCTGTGAGAAAGGCCTCTTGAGGATGAGAGAGGTCCAGACCCCAGCCGACTGGTCAGCTGAATGTGACTCATGAGAGAATCAAGGATTGACTGACTACCAAGAAAACCACAGGTCAACCCACAGAATCCTAAGGATAATAAATTCTTGTTATTTTGAGGCTTAGGGTGGTTTGCTATGCAGCAACACGTAATGAAAACAGGCCAACCAATGTGGCTGACCCTTCCTTTTTTTTTTTTTCTCTTTTGCATTTTCAGAAAATCTAGGGTAGAACTGGAAGTAACCTAAAGAGATCATTTTATGTCTTTCTCCTTCAATGGTTTATGATGTTATCCAGAAAAGTCACCAAACATTATTTCTCATTCTCAATTTTGGAGTTCATTTGACTTTAATTGGAAAAAATTTTACCCATTTTATATAAAAAGAAATAACACAAAGCTAAATTTAAATATTATTCTAATGCAACTTAACACTGAATTATAAATTTAATGATTGAGGATTAAATAACCTTCAGAGTTTTTTCCTGGGGAACCAAAGCATTTGCAAAAATAGGCATAGGGATTTTTTTTCCCTGACAGTTCTCAGTAAAGCAAAAGAGAACAACTCTGTGATCAAATTATCCCCAAAGCCTCAATTAAAGTCAAATGCTAAGGGAGAGTTCAAGTTCCTTAATTGTAATCCACAAAGAGAAGCATCAGAAAAATATTCCTCAGTTCTTATTTGCATACTTCATAATAGTGCTCATTTATTTTTATTTATGTGTTTATGTATGTTTACAACACCTACACCACATTAAACAAATATATCTCTCCCTAAATACAGCAATAAGCCTATTTCCACAAAGAATACTGAATATACGGCTGTTTTCCCCATTTACCTACTCATCAAAATTCTGCAAGCATTTCACGAGACTGTATTAGTTTGAAATACCCCAACACTTCTATTATCAAGTTTTTCCAAAGTGTCTCTAGTGAAGCTGGGAAGGAATATATTTGTATATAAGTTCAAATATAACAGCAAAACCTGACTGTAATGCCTACATTTGCAGCAGGAGTTATATTCAGAGTTGCCATAGCAGCCACCCACAGTCACACACACACACAAAAAGGGGTGGTAGAGAAGAAAGAAAAGCAGTTAGCAGAGAACAGAATCTATTGTTAAAAAGACAGAGGTACCCTTCAATGTAATTACAAGCAGGAGTCCTGACTTTTAGTCTGAACCACTGTTTAATGATAGAAGATTTCCGAATGGTGGAGTGTTATTAAATGTTTTTTTCTCTAAACATATCTACCATCTGAACCCTTGGCTTTAACCTTTATGGGTGCTGAGATTATGCAGGAGTAGGAGGAAATTCAGCTGACCATGCACATGTTAGGGCTAATATGATTTAGTGACTTCCTCTCTGGAATATTCAGAATCATTGCAGCCAGGAACATTTGTGGTTCTATGGATCTGGGCAAGTTATTTCACTTTCTGAGTGTCCTCATCTGTAAAATGGGCATGATAATAGTACATACTTCAGGAGTTGTTATGAGGATTCAATAAATTAGTATAAATACTCAATTATTACATAAATAATAATGATACAAAATTTTAATAATACACAAATAAGTATTAGTAATACATTAAATAGATTAGTAAAAGTGAAGAACTTAATGCTTGATACAGAGTAAATGCTCAATAAATTTTCGCTATAATAATAATAATAATTATTACTACAAACATGTCCAAGTCTTTATTACAGACCAGAACAGTATGGTTTATAATTCAGGAGTTGCTTAAATAAATGCCTGCAGGTAAGCTGCTAAAACAAATCAGGTAAGAAGTTGCTAAAACAAACGTCAGCAGACCAAGGGCAAGACAAGATACTAAGATTTTCCTGCACATAAAAGGATAATGCCTTCTCCCATAGCAATGCCTATAAACACCATTTTGGCAGAATAAAAAGACCAAGTATTTTACTACACTAGCAGATTCACCACCTTTGGCAAACCCTGGTTACACAGCAAAATCTATTGTCTATTAGTGCTAAGATAATCATGTAACAGTATTTGGGGTCCAAGAGTATTCTGGAATTTGTCTCAAGTCATTGGCTTGATCACATATGTATATGCAGATATATTTGCAAATCATACCCAGATACAAATATAAACATCAGATTTAGGTGTGATGACAGTGAATGAAAAGTATTTCATGACTTCCGATTCACTCAAGTTTTAAAACTTCATTTTAAGGCTGAATGCTACATATTCTAGGAGGGGTAGAACATGCAGTCAAGCAATTTACTGAATAGGAAACAATATGCAAGGATGAGCAGATTTCACATCAAGTCTAGAAGTAACTTAGAATGTGAAGCAAAAAGCAAAGCTGATGGGCTAAAGAAATCAGGGGAAATTATAAGAAAAGAGATGGGGCACAGCAAGAGGGCAAGAAGGGAGTTGTAACTGACAAATTGTACAAAAATCAGAAGACAGTAGAAGAGAAAATGGCTATGATGGGATTTGATTCTTAACTCTAAAAATTTTCTTCATGGGATTTTTTAAAAGTCCAGGCAGTGAAGGATACAATTAGCTTGGCTTAAAAACTTTAAAAATGTTAAAATGCATACACTTATGACCTCCAAAATTATCCCGCCATTGTAAATGTTACGTACAATACTAATTGCGCCGTCTAAATTGTCCTTTATTTAGTAATCTTTAATTCCAATCTCAAATAGAGGTGCCACAGGGTATCACTGTATATTCTCTCTGCTTTTAGAGATTATCTGACGTGAGTGCATTAGGAACATTAGAAACATTTCCATAATCAAATAGTTCTTTGAGGGTAAAAATATCTCCAAGTTTTTTTTAGTCATTAGAAATGATTAAATTTCGTTTCAAATTGGTCCTGAGATCTTTTGTCAATGAGCTGAAATTAGAAGGAAGTAGCTATTGGTACCATTGGAAAGGAGCACTCAAAAAGATATTTAAATTCTCAACTTCTTACTGGAGCTACGGAAAAGCCTACAGAGCACACTTTTGGAGTCCAACTCCATAGCTGCAAGGCAGCTCCTGTTGAGAGAGGGAAAGGCTGATGACTCCAATGCGGGGGTCAAAGAGCTGCCTGCCAAGGCTGCCCTTCTTTCTACTCTTGCATATCAGTAATGCACTCAGCCGTGACCACTTACTTCCACAGAAAGATCCTAAGATAGCTGC
Source organism: Diceros bicornis minor (assembly GCF_020826845.1). Lineage (NCBI taxonomy): Eukaryota > Metazoa > Chordata > Mammalia > Perissodactyla > Rhinocerotidae > Diceros > Diceros bicornis. The sequence continues at coordinate 34,238,493 of NC_080743.1, forward strand.
ACTTGGGGTCTGGCTCTTAGCCCTAAAATAATGGCAAATACTCAAGAATAAAGGAAAAAACATAACTTAAAAGGACATTTTGGTTAGTTCTACAAAATATTAAAACATTGGTTCAGATATTATGATGATATAGTTACTAATAACAAAAGAACTTTCTAGAAAAAGAGTGCTCCTTTCCCAACCCCTACCAGAGAATATTAGAGCTTGAGTAGGCAGCTAAGAGGCCTGGGTAGTTCTCTTAATTGCCCTAATACAAGTTTATGGGACTGCTACAGGACAAATTTGTTTCCATTAAGCCCTATTTAATATAAAGACAAACATATTCTCAAATAGAAATGCTAATGGCTATATTTTTTAATACAACCAACTACCCACACATAATCTCACGAGAGTCAACTGACTTAATTTTATTCACAGTACAAACAGCTATTATTAAAAACAAATTAAATGGCCTACAGAAAGCTGTTAATGCGACTTCCATTATGGCAAGGAGAAATGATTTCTGCATTGGGAGAATTCACAGCAAGACAGACTAAGACTGGCTTATAATCCTTACTTACTGTCAGATACATAGCTGCATAGACACTGAGAGCCGCTTCTTTGGATGGAAATGTTTTCCTTGCCCTCATGATGAGATCTGGGTTGCCCGTGCAGGCCTCTTCCCCGCTGATGAACTGTGTGTACTGCTGACATCCAAGCGCTGTATAGTTGGGCTTACACAGGGCAAGAAAATGGGGAGCCAGGTTCCCTGTGACTACCTGTCCAGCGTTTACAAAGATATCTGTAGCAAACAGTCCAAACGTATAAATCCCTGAGGAAGAAAACAAACTATTTTAACTCTTTGGTTTTTTGTGTCTTAGTTTACAATAAACCATCATGGAAATATTTTAGAAACTATAAAATAGGTCATACGTACATACATATGGTTCCTTCCATTTCAGTCCTCTCTAGTTCCTCCCTTTGCTTTCTGGAGTGGTGGGAGTGTTAAATTATTTAACATATTGAGCTGTCTACCACTGGCTACATTTTTATGCATGGTGGGTTTATAAGAAATAAGATAGAAGAAGAAAATATATTCTAAGGCTGTGTTTGAGTAATGAGATTTTTTAAATGGAGACACGTTTCCCTTGAGAGAGTTCAGTCTATCACTTTCTACTAATGTTAGCAATCTTTACTTTTACTTTTTCTCTATTTTTGAAAATACTTTTTTATCTGACTGACATAAAGCAAAGCAGTTTTCTCCCTTTGATTACGCCTCTTAAGCCCATTCAGACTAATATTAACTCTGCTGGAGGTGCCAATTAGCGGTAAAAGCCAATGCCACTAGTTTTCATTTAAATATCATGGAAAATCTTCATTAAAGCAGAATGTTTTTAGATTAATCTCTACCTTGCCTTCAGAAACACATTTTTAAAAGTCACATAACAGCTAATAACTTAGTTTCACCTTATCTTTTATGGATTGAGTTTTAATTTATCAAATTTGGGGCAAGTTCGTAAATAATAAAGCCATTAAATTATAATTTTTCAATTACCTTCACAGTATTAAAATTTATTTGCTTTGGTTACCTGAAGGTATAAAATTAAGTACACAGATTTTTTTTCCCCTTTTGTAAGGAACATGCCAATTAACTCAAATACAAAAAACATTTTCTAATTTCAATGTTATTGATCATTATTACCAAAACTTATCTTTCTACTTAGGTAAGGTAGGCAAAATAAATTCTTTGGCATCATTTTCAATTAAACTTACAGATACAACATTCAAGGATGTGGCACCAATGTAAAGAAATCCATTCTTTCATAATTTGGGGAAATAAAATCCATCACGACATTTTAAAATTATACCAAAATAATATTTCCCAAATAGTTGGTTCATTAAAAAGTCATATAATTCTATTATAATAATTCGATGCTTTTTTCCTGAGTCATATATTTCTGGATTGTTTGTTTTCTAAGACGTTACATAATTATTGGCTATTCTGTAGGAAACCACCAGAAAAATTGTGCAGGATCAAATAATTTTCCATCATTAGGTGCATGGCTGTCCTTTTAATTTTCAAAATATTATGTAAGATTATAAAAGGTTCATGCAGACAACCCTACACGTAGCAAAACTCTGTGTATACACAAATGGCAATGAAACAAATAGTTCTCTCTTTATCTAAAATTTTAAAAGGAAACAATAACAAGCTTTTTTTCTAGATCCTACCCCTTTTCCATGAGTCATAGAAGTAAATGTTATCACAAAAGCAGAAATTTGGGAGGGGTAGAGAAATGAAAGAGAATGGAACTCAATACAATGTTACTGTATACAACTTCCCCTTCCAAATCTCGTGGCCTAGCACGGGAACCAAAATGACAGGTCTTCATCTCTCTTCTCTTGAAATCCAAGCTAAAATGGGCTCACTTTATTTAACCAAACCATTCTTTTTATCTGGTGTAATAAGCTTTCCTGTTTAAAATAGAGAGAAATATTTGATAAGGATATGAAAATGTCTCTTGATACTTGTAAAGTTCCCAAATGTGTTTAAGTAAAATGTCAGTGCATCAGGCCCTAGGTCAATGTTGTAGCTGACTACAAAGATGCTTATTAAAGTGAGACCCCATGAGTGTATCCTTCTGCTGACTTCCAGAATAAAGTTGTTATAAAGAGTGATGTCCTTTTATACAGTAATGCTTTGCTTGCAAGCTTCTCATTTTATGATAACCAACTAGAAACATCCAAATCATGATGAACAAGAAAACAAGAAACAAATCAAGCACTCTTAAATATTTTATAAAATCATCTAAGAAGAAACATGTAGAGACCTAAAAGCACACTTTACTTTGTGCCATACATTCTTTAGAAATATGTGTGCAAATGCAGAAAAATATTTTATTTAAGTAGGCATAGTATAATTTGCTTAACAGTATTGAGGAAAGTGTCGATTTCAACAAATACTTTTAGTTCTGAGTATTTTATTGCTTGTTTTGTTATTAAATGCCTCATACAAAGAGAAATAAGTCAAGAACACAGTACTGATGCACGTGAAAAAAAGAACTTTTTAAAGTTTCATATAAAAGTTATTCCTTCAACAGCATAAATGAGGGCTTTGGAGATATATAACTTGATGGTAATAAAAAGAACAGTATTACATATGAAGACCTTTCATCTTCAGAAAGATTTAAAGGCATGATGACATTGCATTAGTCTTTAAGTGCGTTTATATATAGATTAGGTGATCTATGCATAATATCTCCAAAGTCTTCATCTTGATCCCATCAATATGAGAAATAGATTGAAGGGTGATAGTATCCTTAATCTTAATACTGATCAGAATTTGTCTTAAATGGTATTCAGTATATATAGACATGCTTTTTTATTCTGATAAATCCAGGAAATAATAATTTATATTAAATTTTATTGTGTCAGTTAAAAAAATTTGTCTTGGCCAAGTTTCTATTGAATTGGGATGATTTTCAGCAATTAATCAATGTTCAAATGTATTAGTCCTAGAATTTGAGATTGAAAGTTAAAGTATCAGTAAATCTTGTCCTCTAATAAAATCACCAATACATTTTTGTTGACATTGAAAAACAGCTCAGAAGTAGTACACGGAGTGCTGCATATGGTAATTAACAAATGCAACATTTCTTTTATTTGCCAAGCTATTTTGCTTGCCCTTCCTGATGTTCAACAACCTACCTACTATCATTTCTCCCTAAGCATTGTTTCTGAAATTTCATAAACACAGTAAATCATTTCTTTTAATTATGTAATTTTTAGTTTCTTAAAGAATATTAAATATCCCAGTGTGGTGTTCTTTTTTCCTTAAAATAATATAGAAATGACACCTTGAAGTGGAGTCTTGCAACATGCAAGAGAAAGTAGTATGCAGCATTTATTTTTAAAACATTTCAAAGAAAATATAACCTAATATTTGCATACAGTTAAATGCTAGTCATTTTAAAGGTTAGCTTACACATAAACATTGTTTCAGCAACAATAAAAACAATCCAATGAACACATACCAAGAAATCGTACAGTTCGCCGCACCAGTGGGTTTATATAGCAACAGTCTCCAGTTAAAATAGTTTTCTCCTGGTTTTCAAAATCCCTTGTGGCTAGTTGTAGGCAAAACACAGCAGTTTCTCCAACTATTATCTGGCAAGGAAATAAAAGGTTAAAGAACATTAGATTTTAACCAGTATAAATGTAGAATATTTCTATTTTTAAAAAATGTAAAAAAGGAGCTCCTTTGAATGGTAACAATTTCAGTATAAAATTGAACCATACTTGCTTAACTGAATCCTTTTATTATAAATGTACCAACGCATATAACCCATATTTCTCTCAATTCAAGAGAGTATTAAACAAATAAATGATGAACGAAAATAGACTATAACATTTTTGTTTTCTAACAGACTTCATTAAAAAAAAATGAAATATACAAAAGATCTTTGCTTTAAGGAAGCCCTCACTTATTTTTGGTGTGTAATTGAATTCCATATTTTATTTTTAAGTGATTGTATCTTGTTCAAATTTGACTCTGTCATAGAAATCAGAAAAATTCTCTACGCAAATATTTCTGAAAGGATCTAATATAGACATACTAATTTAAAATTATATTAATACTTTTATAAGAAGAAAGAAAGAATCAATTCATACACATTTGGCCTTGAGGTTATCCTTTGCCAAAATGTCATTATTCTATTATGAGACATTATTAAGAATTGTAATCATTTATATATTCTTTATACTTTAGTATACATATATCATTTTCATATTCATAAAAAACCATATGAAACAGAGAATATATATATTTTATATATATGTATAATATATATAATACCTCTTTTACAAGTGAAAAAAAACAAGACGAACTGAAATGAATTGCCCAAGGCCACAGAGCTAGTGAGGAGAAAAATTAGGTTCTAGTACAGATTCTTTACTCAACTAGGCTGATTTATTAAAGAACCGGCTATCTTCCATTCATATTTGTACCATTTGCAGTGCTTTCCTACAGGGTCCTTAAAATCACCCAGCAAGGCTTGGCGAGGTTAAATACTTTGCTCCCCACCAGGCCAGTCAGAAGCCGAACAGGAATTTCTGACTCAGCCTCAGATCTTTTGACCCTATTTATACCATGATCAACAGCACTGGAAATAACATCAAGAGAAAAGCAAATGGCGCCAATAGTATGTCTCCTAACCTGTCATTGTTAAGGTTAGTTTTTAGTACATCTTGTCAAGATTAAATAACGTGCTATATAGGGAGTCCCTGACATCCCCTGGGGAAATGCTTTTGGGGTCTTTATGAAAAGTAATATCTATGATTACAAGATATTCAAAATTATAAGCAGGAGGTAGAGAAGGAGGTCACGGGACATTAGATGTTTGACCTAATTTACCTCAATATGAGCAACAGATTATAAGGCATCTCTTAATTTTTATCCTCCTTTCTACCTCCTTTTCCTCTTTTCTTAATATATCTCTTCTTTCAAGTAGGGCAGGGTTCAAGGTTAAACCAGAAGATGTTGAACTGAATTATATTAAAGGAGTCTAGTCTTGCCTATCTGGTAAGACTGGATTGAATTAGGGAAGGCTAGAGTTTATGGCCTTCCAACTCCTCCTGAAATTTTAACTTTGGTAAAGTAGAGCAGGTATGTGATGAAACAGTTCATCCAGCTTAAAGAGACATAAGAGGTATTTTCTATAGGTTTGTCAGCTGCCACCAGGCCCCTATGTGAAACTGACATAGACAAGCGGTGTGTTGACACCTTCTTATCTCCCTTTCTGAATCCTCTTTCATGCCCTACCTCCTCTCTGCCGCTCCTTGAAAGAAATTACTTTCTGAGTTTTCAGTTTCAACTTCTTCCAGGTATGTTTTGCCCTAGAATGCTCCAAATTCTAACAACCTGTCATCTACTCCACATCATGGGCTGACTGGCTCCCTGCCTGATTCTGCCCTCTCAGCTTTCTCTTCATCACAGCAGGTACCAGGGAGTCTCCACTCCCAGGTTAGCTCCACCCCACAGTACACTGAACCCCCAACTCAGTCTGTTAACACACTCAATTCCCTAGAATGCAGTAAATACCCAATAATTCTTACTGAATTCATGAACGAATTCCATCCTCAATAGAGCTCATCTTCAATAGATCAGAAGACTTACTCTGCCTCTGACCTTTTGCCTGACTCCTAATAACCAACTTCTTCTGCCTTGTTCATGTGATGAAGGCTCCACCCTAGTTCTTATAACCAGATCCTGTATGGTTAATCCCTGACTTGATAACTTGTTTAGTTACCAGGTTCCTACCAGACTGAGAGCTTTCTTGTCTGGGCCACTCTTTCCAGGGCTACTTTTCCCAATTTTCCTAATGCTAACTCTTGCTTGCCTGGATCTCAGCACATTACATGTTCCTGAATTTCCTGCATGTGTCTGGTTATTTTTTTGTGTGTCAAAAAAACACTATCTCAGTCAATTTCGTTTGGCTGCTACTAAAAGAAATCGACTGAAACTAGATTAAGCAAAACAGGAAATTTATTCTGGGGTTGGTGGGTTATCTCAGAATTTAAGGGGACAGGGCTCAGGATTAGGCTCAGGAATGGAAATTCCTCAGGAGTCCGGACAACTACTTTCTCAGTTTCATTCTCTTTCTCTGGAGTCACACTGTCTCTCATCTCGGCTCTTCTCTGAATGCCTGACTCATTCTTGTCTTTCTGCAAGCCAGCTCTCCTGTTCCCTAGCGTACATGATTGTCCCAACAGTCTCCAAGAGCCTTGTCTTGAACGCGTCAGCTCCCTCCAAGAGCCTTGTCTTGAACGCGTCAGCTCAGTTCAAGGAAAACTCAACTAATTAGATTCATTGAACCTCAATTCCAAATTCCTAGGAGGCTCAGCTTGGAATAGGTGTCTCCCTGATCCAACTAACCAGGGTTAAGAAGGAGTGTTATGGTGTATGGAAACTGCCTCTGTGCATACAGGGAGCAATTCTCAAAAAAAAAAAAACAGGAGCTGCAGAGTGATAATCAGAAATTATGTGCCTCCTGAGGGAAACACACACTACCATCTATGAAGTATTCTTGCCAAAAAAATTCTAACGTGAATCTGATCAAGCCTCCAGAGACAGTCACCAATTTACAAAAGCGCAGAGGTCAGAAGCACATGTTAGACTGTACCCTGGGATGCCATCAACAAAATTCAGACTGTGACAAATTCTGCAGTACAAACAAATAAATTGCAAGAAAATAAAAAAGAAAAGAAAAAGAGATGGAGGGGGGAAGTAGAGATTAAGAGAGACTTAAAAGCTGTATCAACCAACTGCAATGTTAAAAAAGAAGACAAAACCAGCTGGAAATTTGTACACTCAAGGTCTATAATTAATGACATTAAAAAATTACGGTTAATTTTTAAGGTATTATAATGGTAAAAAAAAAAAAAAAGAGAGAGAGAGAGAGCTGCAGTGACCTTATGTCTACTTCAAACTCTCCTCCAATCCATCTTGCTGGACCTCCCCTATGCTAGTTCTTGCCCTAAACCAGCCCTTTCCACCACGTTCTCTGGATACCATGTTCTGTCTGCCTACTTGGACTTCATCTCATCCAATGTATGTGCCAGGGCCCTGGTGTCTGCTTTCCTCCACTGGGCATGTCTACTTCCCGCTCTACTTCTTCCTCCCTCACTGTAACACCTGTGGAACTCCTCGTCCAAATCATATTCTCTCTCAACTTTCCCCCATCCTAATTTCCTGAGTCAAAATTCTCATTGTTTACTGCTCTCAAATAAATTCAAATAATGAAAATAAAACAACTCTTATTATGATGAATGGTTAGATGCCTTCTGAGTTAAGGATGCAATGCGAGGCACTGATGTTTAAACAAGAGTTTATAACTAGTTGGGTGGATATATATAATACAACTAATTACAAAGAGAAGTAATTAATCATGGTACAAGGCTGCACACACTGAGTTGTATTTGATGGGTTTGGACAATAAATGCTAGTAGAACATTTAGGAAGAAGTGTCATTGAGTAACTGAGGGCATCTGCGGTGGCCATGAATATGCCACTAGGATCTCCTGCTGCAGGAAGGCTTTAGGACTGATGGCCCCAGCCGCTGCTCCTTTGGATCCATACTGAGTCCCCGCTAACACCACACTTCCTGGGGGCTCCTCCTAACCAATGATTAAGCATGGTGGGAGTACTCTGGGGAGCCTATTCATCTGAGACGTGGGCTATCTCTAACTGGCAATTTTGGTTTGAATACTCCTTATGAGCTTGGCCAAATCATTCTTGGAACTGTGTAGCACTCTGAGGTGCTTCCTACCCAATCCTTCTTCCTTCCCCCTCTCCCTCACAGGGGTCAGGCCTCCATCATAGTCTGAAGGCTCCCCCTGCCTTCTCTGGCTTAGCACTCCCAGCCTTTACTTTTACAAGTGTTTCCCCAATACATCTCGTGTATATCTAATCACCTTTGGTACTTGCTTCTAAGAGAACTCAAATTAATAGGGCATCAAAGAAAAGGCTGTGATCCTGACTACTCTTATAGGTAGGGTATTATTACATAGATATAGAGGATTTGGACACGGCCCTACCAGAAAGGCAGTTTTAGGAGAGGAGAGGAGGTAGGCTTTCTCCTGCTAGCTTTCAACTTGACCTGAACATAGGCTAAAGTAGATTGAGTTTGCCTTGGAGGCAGAGGATCTGGTCAGTGAATTACAGACCTAAATTCCATGTTCCCTCATGTTATTTTACTTCTTTTTTATTGTCCTGTCAGAAGCCCTCCCTGGTGGGCTTCATTCCTCCTAAGGTTTTACCAACCCCTGCTGCTCTAAGGAATCCTAAATCCTCTCCCCTGAATGCCAGATGCAGGTCTCCAACCACCTATTAAACAGCAACATCTCAACCTGCTCACATCTGCATACTGAAGTCCTCAAAGCCTTCCCATCCAGAATGAAATTCCTTCTCCCACCCTAAACCTCCTGCTCCTGCATGTCATCCTCTCAATTAACCCCCCATCCTCCACTTGGACACACAGGCTAAAACTCTCACACTCTTATACACCACGTTGACACCTCCATTTCTCTCATTTGCCTCTCTCCATCGGTTGCGAAATCCTGTTGCTTTTATGTCTTAATTATATTTCAGATACATCCATTTTTATCACTATTGCCATTTTAAAATTTAGTCTCTTATTACTTCTTTCTGCATTACAGCAGCCTCGGAATTCACCTCCGTGCTTCCATTTTCTCTGCTCTTCAAACCGTCTACTGCCAGCTTGATCTATTGAAAACAAATTGTGTGCAATCCAAATTTCCTATTTACAGTCTTCAGAGCCAATGGAGTAATAGGAATTGTCATAAGAGATTGTTTACAGCTGAGCCTAAACCCATCTTTTCAAGCTTCTGCAACTGTTGCACAGCCTCCAGACATGCTATGTTCTAGTCACAGCTAAACATTTTCATTTCCCAACATACCAGGCATTTCCACACAGCCAGGCTTTTATACTTGGTCCATGGCTTAGTATAGCCTGGTAGGCTGGGCACAGTTCTGTGCTTGAGACACGATTTAAATATTGCTTATTCTATTATCACTTTATGTCTATTCCCGGTACAACCCATCCCTCCCTCTCTGTATTTCAATAGCACTTTGTACATTTATTATGGTACTTTCCACATGGTTTTATAAGTATCAGTAACATCTGTCTCCTCCACTCAATTGAGAGCTTCTCTGAGGCAGAGACTGTCTAATGTTTCTCTTTATACTTCCATATTAAAGCACAGTGACTGGCAATAAATGTGAATGGCTGCATGAATGAATGAAAACCAGTTCCATCTGCCCATTTTATAGATAAGAACACCTATCCAGAGAAGTAGAGGAGTTACATGTCTGAGTCAAATAGTTACCAGCACAGCCAGAATCTGAATCTTAAGTTGAGAGTTATTTTGACCACAGCCTCTGCCTAGGAACTTGCAAGTTTTTCCTCCAAGTTTTCCAGGTTAAGCCACGTCAGCCCCCTGCTCCTCACTCACGCTCCTGAAGCTCAGGTGACACTCTGGAGTTCAGTCACCTTCCTAGCATTTCTAGTTTTAAAGGGAGGTGTTGGGACACAATGCACCTCATAAGGACTTTTGCAACTTCTGGGGCTCCAGGTATAAGAGAACTGAGTACAGAGAAAGACTTTGCTGATCTTTTAGACATACACGCCAGTCTTCCAACAAAGATCAAAAGAGCTTCACAAGACCCTTTCTAACTCTGCCATTATTTTTTTGAGATTCTGTTTTCAATGCCACTTCTTCATGTTTCCTCTGCACACCCTTGGTTCTTATATGTAATTGAGGACCTGGTGGTTTGGTCATTTTCCCACCATTATCAAGAAGGGGGTCTTAATCTGGTGTCACTGGCTGCCATTTTCATTTGATTCCCAAAGCAGCCCTTGGGTAAAGAGCATAATTGGTTTGCTTTCTCTCCTGGGTGTGGGAGAGGAGAAAACATGACAGTACAAGGGCACAGAAGCCAGAGATGGGGATGCTAAAAGCTTTGTCACTTGGTAGTGTTCTTTGATAAAATTTCCTTTCTTCTGTGAATTAATAAATGAAAGCTGTTTCCAGAGAGAGTTGAGGTGGTGAACAGTGTTAACTGAGATTGCCTGGAAGGGAGCATGGCCTCTCCTCCCGCCTGCCACAGGCTCCAGCTGTCTATGGAGAGGGAGAAAGGAGCAGAACTTCGGCAAGGACACCTGTGGCACCAGTGGGGAGAACCAACGGGCTTCCCATGATCAGGTGTTCAGAGGGGGGACTCCTCCTCGCCTCAGCAAAACCTCCCCATTCATTGGGACATAAAAGAGAAAGGGGGAAGAAGCGCTCTACTAGTAGAGAGTGTAGGCTGGCACAGTAAGTACATAGCTGTCAACTCGCACTTCATTTCTTTCGTCTGCCTCCAGCTCCCCTCAACTAGGCTCACTAACCTTATTCCACCCCCACTCCTCTGCCAAGGGAGGTGAAGCCCCTGCCTGTTCCCCAGTGCAACAGGAAGCCCTCAAGCAACCTCTGTGGAAGGCTGGAGTCAATCTGATCCAGAATATGATAAGAGCCCAGAAGCTAGTAGTCAAGGGCCCTCACTGCTTCACCTACCCAACCAGGGCTGTGTCTCAGCAACCATGCTGTTTCTTGAGTCACAGTCCCCTCCCCATGCAAACTGATAGTCTACATCCCGGGAGGCAAGAGATGCACTCCTGAACCTCACCCAGCCTGATAAACAGAGGTCCTACATTCCACAGATCTCCCAAAACAGGAGTACTATGTTCCCTATTATATGCCATTCTCTCACTGAGTCACCGCACTATGCTTTCTTGAACTCAGTGTTGACGTTATGAAGCCCCTTGAACCCTGCCTTGCTTATTAAGCTGGTGCTACACATTCTCCCTTCCTAAATGACCCATCCATGTCTACATCCCATCTTTGAGGATAGATTTGGTATCTGGTTCTGTTTCTTATCCATTACCCTGTTTGGCAGTGAGTAAAAAGCCCCATCTTGCTCATGAATACCAACCTAGAAAAACGCAGGTGTGAATCATAAATCCCCAAGTATAAATGTATAAATGTCTCTGTTATGAGCACATAACATCACTCTCATACCTCAACTCCCAGAGGCTGACCCTGTTATATTCTCTAACGAAAAAATACCAAAGTAAGTTTTTCTAAGAAGATAAAATCATTGTAGATTTTCATCAATGTCAAACTCCAAATAGCTTAAAGTTTTCATTTATATAAACCCAATTAGAAATTCCTCTCCCCTTCAACTGAAGGGGAGAAGGTAACTCAAAGATATCTATGCATCACTGGTTTGAAATTGATACAAGAAAACCATTTCAGATGTAACATAGCAGCAGAGGTCATGCACTCAGGGTGACAGTACTTGCCAAGTGTCTCACACACTTCAGACACATGTCAAATAATATCTGAAAAGAAACTTTGATCTGTAAAAGTATAGTCATGGGATGCACTTAAATTTTAAAATGTAGGAGGGTATTGGGTTTATATTTAGGTTCCTATGAAACATATTGTGCATTCTTGGTTATTACACAGACACATATATGGAGAGAGCTCATTTCCCATCATCGACTTCACAGTAGCCAAAGAAAGTCTGAAGTTATATTACAAGGTAAAAAGCTGCACTGGGTACTATCTCGCGAACTTTGTGTCATGATACTTTAGAAAAATTAAGGTTTCTTCAGTGTACATATGGATTTCAGCGCCCTTGCTAAGTAAGGCAGTTGCTAACTTCTCAGAACATAGTTTCTGAGTGGAATCGAGGCTGGGAGAGAGGAGAATTAATTGGAGTGAAGAAGTAATATAGTTGGTAATGCAATGGTTGCAGTTAAACTATGGTTATGTCTTACTATAACTGCATATATTTCACAACTTGACCACCAAAAACTTGTATTCTCACTTTCATACTACAAAGCTGCTGTGGGAAGTGGCTACCCAGCCTGGAGCAATACGCCCTGTACACCTGCCTCTAGGTGACTTAAGCCAAAGGAATGTTAGGATAAATGATGCGTGTCAGTATCAGACCAAAGAGGTAAAAAGTCAGGTGTGTCTTCTCCATGTTCTCTTCCCTCATCTGCTGGCTGGAAGCAGAGAGATCTCTGGGCCCTGAAGTTTGTGGTGCCACAAGATGGAAGAAGTCCAGGTCCCCTCAGTCAGCGGCCCTGCACTGGACTATTACACAGTGAAAGAGGAACTCTAATTTGTTAAGGCAGTGAAATGTGGGGGTTTATTTGTTACAGTAGCTGAAACTTACTGATTTCCCTGCTTTTAATAAAGAGGGAGCAAGTCTCAGGCTCAGAGTCTTCAGCAGAAAACAATAACTGGCTAGAATCGAAAAACATTGGTTTTCATTGTATTTATTTTATGGTTACCTTCTACTTATCAAGTGATATTGGTATGCCGTTTATGGTAATAAGTTTTCTTTTACAATAATTTGTTAGTAAAGTGGATTGATTTAAAGAAAAAATGAATGATAGCTGAGATGGTATGCAGCCATGATAGAAATAATGAAGGTGATACCCTAAGAGGCAAATTTGGGAAACATTTAACATATGATAAAAACTAACTTAAAGCTTCTGCACAGCAAAAGGAACAATCAACAAAATGAAAAGGAAATCCATGGAATAGGAGAAAATATTTGCAAGTCATATATCTGATAAGGAGTTAATATCCAAAATATACAAAGAATTCATATAACTTAATAGCAAAAAAGCAAACAACCTGATTAAAAAAATGGGCAGAAGAACTGAATAGACAGTTTTCCAAAGAAGCCATACAAATAGCCAATAGTTACATGAAAGGATGCTCAACATTATGAATCCTCAGGTAAATGCAAATCTAAACCACACTGAGATATCACCTTACACCTGTTAGAGTAGCTATTATCAAAAAGACAAGAGATGATAAGTGTTGGTGAGGATGTGGAGAAAAGGGAACCTTTGTACACTGTTGGTGGGAATGCAAATTGGTATAGCCACTATGGAAAACACTATGGAAGTTCCTCAAAGAGATTAAAATAGAACTACTATATGATCCAGCAATCCCACTTCTGGGTATTTATCCAAAAGAATCAAAATCAGGATCTTGTAGCGATATCTGCACTCCTGTGTTCATTGCAGCTTTATTCACAACAACCAAGACATGGAAACAACCTAAGTGTCTGTCTATGGATGAATGGATAATGAAGATACATATAATGGAATACTATGCAGCCACGAGAAAGAAAGAAATCCGGCTCTTTATAACAATTTGGACGAATCTTGAGGTAAATAAGTCAGACAGAAAAAGACAAATACTGTATGATCTCACTTATACGTGGAATCTAAAAGAGCCAAACTCATAGAAACAGAGAGTAGAGTGGTGGTTACCAGAGGCTGGTGGGGGTTGGAGGTGGGAATGGAGAGATATTGGTCAAAGGGCACAAACTTCCAGTTATAAGGTTAACAAGTAGTTCTGGGGATCTAATGTACAGCCTGGTGATTATAGCTCATAATACTCTATTATAAACTTGAATGTTGCTAAGAAAATAGATCTTAAATGTTCTCACCACAAAAAAGAAATGGGAACCATGTGATGTGGTGCAAGTATTAGCTAACACTATGGTGGTAATAATTTTGCAATATACAAGTATATCAAATCAACACATTGTACAACTTAAATTTACACAATGTTATACGTCAATTATATCTCAATACAGCTGGGCAGAGAGATTTAAAAAAAGCTAACTTACATGGCGTTTGCTAGGTTTTAGTCACTGTTCAAAGTGTTTTGCAAATATTTACCAATTTAATCTTCAAAACAGCCACATGAGGTAGGTATTGCTATTCAAATCCAATGACAGATGAAGAAAATAAAGCATAAAGGAAACTGCCTGGAGCAGAGCACAGAGTGGGGAACTAGCATCTGAACCACCTGAACCCCCGCTCTTCACCTTCATGTTACTAGACATGGTTAAGATTGTGGGCATGTGGCAACCAGGAGGCCCCAGTACCCTAGGGAGAGGACAGTTTTAGTGAAACAGTGAGTCAACAGGCAGCTTAGAAGGACATGAGGCCAAGAACTGGATTTTTTCCTTTGAGTTGATGTTTACAGTCTTTAAGACACAGCAAAGGATAAGAAACACATGAAGCTGAGATCCCAACCACTGGGTGAGACAAGCTTATAAATCATTTTTTAAATGGGAAACCAGAGGAAAGGTATTTGTTTTGAAAGCGCTCTATGGGCAGTGGTTCTAAAACACGGTCCCCAGACCAGAAGCACCTGGGAAGAGGATGGAGATGCAAATTCTCGGGTCTCACCCTAGACCTACTGATTCAGAAACTTTGGGCATGGGGTCCAGCCATCTGTCTTTTAATAATCTCTCCAAGCTCTCTACAGGATGTTTCAAGGGGTCTAAAGCTCCTGATTACCACAGGCTTTAAATTTGTCAGGGATATTTTAAAAGAGATTTCTAGATATTTATTTGAACCAATAATTATTATGTACTTGTACTGTGCAAAGAGCTATTCTAGGCATTGTCGTGAAGGGTGGGATTATAGAAGCAGAGATTAAAGGAAACCTAAAGTAAAAAGAAACTCAGCGCTCTCACTTTCCAGATGTTTTACATGAGACTTGGAGAGACGAAGTGTCCTGACAAGCTGCTAGATGCTCAGCACCCTGCAGGTCACTCTCGTCCTCTGGCTCAGAGTCCACTGCACTTCTCACTAGGTTGAAATGCAGGAGTCCATTAAAGAAATTTAAAACTTACCTGCCAACACAAACACATATGCAAGTAACACTAGTGAATGAACAAAGAGATGAGATAGGAGTAAGTGCTGACTGAGGACTGAGTACCCAAGTGACCAAATGTGGCGTCACATTTTGGAACGCTCTCGCAGAAAGGGATCCAGTCTTCTTCAACCCCATCTAAGCAGTGTGTTCAATACTAACCTTCCAGGGCTTGAGGACCAGAGCATATGGGATACGGAAGTACTGCCTGCAATGTTTGCTCCTCTGAGCACTAGAAAGGCATATTCATCTCCCCAAGGCAGCAGTACAGTGAGTATGAACTCTAGAACCTGATTGCGTGCGGCTGAGTCTTGGCTTTATCTCTTATTAGCTGGATGACCTTGGGCAAGTCATGTAACTCCTCTTTGCCTCAGTGTCCTCATCTAAAAAATGGAGTTGATAGGAATGATGCCATAATGGGCTGTTGGGAGGATTAAATGACTTAACTGTTGTAAAATTCCCAGAATAGGAGCTATCACAGAGTAAATGCAAATTTTAGCCATTATTAGATGCCCTTGAAGGTTTTGTCCAGCTCAGACCCATGATGGATTGGTGTTTGTAATAAGGGGATCTGGCATGCCTGGAATATGATCGTAGTTTGATAGGCTGGGATAGCGTGAAAGTTCTGACACTAATTTTTGAGTGCATGTGTGTGTGGAGGGGATGGAGGGTGGACAGCATGAGGATACAGGAAAGGGAAGCGTGGTTTGCCTAACAACAAGGCATACATTTACAAGCTATGAGTATTCCTTTTTTAATGACGAGAAGCTTGTGAAAACCATTAAAAAAATTCTTTCCTAGTTAAAATAAATGCTGCTAATTAAACTTTACATGATCTTCTTACTTTGCCCAACCATTCATATAAATGTAGTGAACATAAGCTATTAAAAAATGAATTATAAGAACACTGTAATACAAACTCATTTTGCATACTTGCAGTTTTTTTTTTTTTAATTTTAATATATAAGGTCAAATTTTCCATGGTCACAAATCTACTGTAGGCCAGTAATGTTATAATGCACCCGTCATTCCTCAAAAGAGCTAACTCATAATTAACAAAAACTAGTAAACAGGTTATTAGCATGCTTTCTAGCTCTTCTAAAATACACATTTGAATTAATTCCCTGTTTTTCATCAACAATAGAAAAGCAACATGATAAAAAAAATTAAATATTCTTTGGGACTTTGAGATGATGGAGTTTTTAGAAATGAGCCTTTGAAGCACAAGCAATAATTAAATGTTCCTATGTTAGTACTACTAAAATGATGTTCAGCACTATGTTAAGTGGTTGTTTTGTTTCGGCAGGGGGCGACGGTAGATTCTTGGTCAAAAAAAATCAGCTAAAAGCTACAAACTTTTAACCCTCCTGGAGATTCACAATGCATATTAGCACATCAAAATTTGTAATTTCTAGCTGTCCCATGATAGCATTACTTTATTGTCTTCATTTTATAGATGGACACTGACGCATAGAGAGATTACATGATTATCCTGAGATCATTCAGCTAAGTCATAAAGCCAGGACTCAACTCCATGCAGTAGTTTTGGAGTTCAACTTGACATTATAATGTTTTATTATTTTGCTTTATTTTAGGAAGGAAAGTCTGGCAGTTAAAGCTTTCTTGTCTGAACTTCAACATTTATGAGTGTAATTTCCTCCCAATTAGCTTTCCTGCATGAACCAAAAGCATGCCAGTCTGTTTAAGAAAACTGTTAACTTTACTGCTCAGTGCTTCCCAAACTTATCTGATCTTAGGAATCCATATGCTAGGGACAATGCTAAATATCTGGGTGAGCCTGTGTCCCAGAAACACTAGGGAGAGTAAGTAAAAGCACAAGTCTTCTTCCTTTTTAGAGGAGAGACATTCGTATTTAGTTAGGAAGGAGTAGCTAGTGTAGCTATTATATGATAACCGGGGAAAAGATTTAGGGCTCCTCAGAAAGAAAAAGTAAAGCTGAGAAAGGCTAACTTTATAAAGTGACGATGAACTCATTCATGAGTTCATGAGGAGAGAAGGAAGTTTAATATGAAAGAGAACAAATATTAATTCCCACAATGAGAGAAAATTAATACACTAAAAGGTGACACAGGTGAGAATAAAATGGCATTTAAGTAGCGTTTTAAGATGTATGTGCAGCAGAAAGTGGTCAGGGAAGGACAGTGGGATTTACCTGACCTCTCAGATCTATGGCTCAGAGAGAATAACAATCCTTACCTGTAGAACAGAAGAGTCATACTTTTCCCCACGGGACTTTCTTGGGGTGTCTGCTGGTCACTGAATCTGGGCAGAATTAGCAAGGGACCTGAGCCAGTGTTGTGGTTCTTTATTACTGTCTTGTAGCAGACAGTAATTCTACCTTTTTTTTTTTTCATCTTTTTTTTTTTGCTAGCGCAGAAAATCTATGTTGCTCTATGGTTGAGATTTCTTCTGTACCGAAATATAGGTTTCTGCTGTACAACAGGACTGAGTTATCAGTGGTCACCCTCAGGTACCCTGCCCACATTAAGGGATGATGCATTCAACAGACTGAACTGTGACACTCTGAGTGACGCTCTCCTTTTCAGGAAAATAGGCTTTTGAGGTGACAGCTCCGCCTGGGAAAGCAGAAATAGTATTCCTTACAATTTCAAATCCATCATACAGGTCTCTCCCTGGAGGCCATCTTTTTCCGGTTTCCTGGGCCTTCATTTCTCTCATCTTTAAACAGACTGTCAGAACAAATGTCTTTTAAGGCCATTCATTTTTACTGAAAAAAATGACTAGACATCTGAAGGACTTTATTTTTAAAACACTTCCACAAGAAGAGTAAATGTTAATTACATAGGAAATCCTTATACTTTACCAAGCCATTAAAAATGTTTGATGAGAACACACAAAGAAAAGCATGATTGAAACCCAAAAATAAATGAATGAGATGAATCTTGGAACATAAACTCATTTGGCAGTCTGGTCTCATCTGTATTTGGTATAAGTGCAACTTTCCAGCTGACTGCTCACAGTGTATTAGGAAAACGTATAATTATAATTTAAATGTGAAACCCTAACAGCTCTGATTCAGCTGAATTTATTAAGTAAGCCAATTTAAGAGTTTCCAAGATATAATGGAAATACATTTTAAAAAACTGATTATTTATAATCCCAAATGCCTTTAAGCTTATGATATATACATATTCATTTTACAAATTCAGATATATATTCCCTTCACTGTCATTTTAAAAAGTGGCATATAGCTCTTACTACGGATCAGGTACTAAACACTTTACATATATTAATATAATTTGGTCCTCACCACTATCCTATGAGGTAGGTATTATTATCCCTTTTTACAGATAAGGAAACTGAGGCACAAAGAGATTAAGTAATTATCTCAAGGTTTCGTAGCTGTTAATGACAGACCTGAGATTCAAACCTAGGCAGGCTGACTCCAATTTTAATATTATTTTCATCATCAAAGATTTTTGCAGGAATGGAGTCAAAGCACTTTATAAAATACATAGTAACCTACTCTATCACTCAATGTCAAATTTGACATTATAATATTTTATTATTTTGCTTTATTTTAGGAATAAAAGTCTAACAGTTAAAGCCTTTTCATCTGAACTTCTGCACTTATAATTTCCCCCAATTAGCTTTTCTGTATAAAGCACAAATATGAGAATCTGTTTTTTTTTTTAAAAAAGTTATACAATTTTGACTTATAGATAAGATGCTCTAACAAGCAGTTAATTTTATTCAAAGTAAGAGTCAAGAATAGAGTCTGTATGGGTGGGCAGAATGCAGTGGGGCTGGGACTACTAATTTCTGCAGTGTCTCCCCAGCCTACTGCATCTTAATTTTAGAGTCAGCCTGTTACCCTGAAATGTCATTTTGAAGTATTGGTGATGGGGCAGTTCGGGGGGAAGTTCAAATAATATTAACCGGAAGTTCACTCTTTTTTTAACAAAAAGATAAAACTTTGAAGAAAAGTTATAGATTCATATTATTTCTCAAAAGAATAATGATTAGAGTCTGGCCTGGTGGTGTAGTGGTTAAGTGCACACACTCCGCTTCAGTAGCCCGGGGTTCGCAGGTTCGGATCTGGGCATGGACCTATGCACTGCTCATCAAGTCACGCTGTGGCAGTGTCCCACATGCAAAATAGAGGAGGATGGACATGGATGTTAGCTCAAGCCAATCTTCCAAGAGGAAGATTGCAACAGACATTAGCTCAGGGCCAATCTCCCTCACCAAAAAAAGAAAAAAAAGAATGACTATATATTTATCTGCAAAAGTTGAAAAGCATAGTAGAAGCCTACAGAACTGATGTGAAAGCCTTTCTATTGATCTGAATTATTAAGGGGAAAAAAAGTACAACTTTGAAGTCTGCTATTTCTTCCATATATAACTTACTCAGTTTCCATGCTGTTTCCCTACCACCTCTCCCTGCAAGATTCAGAGCAGCCTTTACATGTATTTGAACATGCATGTAAAAAATTGTCCTCAGATAAGAATCCTTGACTTTTACACTTGGACGGAACTTAATCTTATCCAGCCCACTCATCCTTCAGAAAACTTGTTCAAATGTCTGTACTATACATAATCTAAGATTCATCATCTCTACTGAGTCCTATTGCGGGCTGTCAAAATATTTAGAGTCATCACATCTCAGCAGTTAGCATGACTGTTGCTGAGAACATAAAATGCCGGCTCCAAGCCCTCTGGCACCAAGGTCCATAACTCTGAGCAGCAATATCCAATGAAGGTTTTAGAAGCAGTTTTCCTCCGTTCTGTCCTTTCTATTTCATTCAGAAACAAAATAAGTCTTTCTGATCCTTTTATTGCATGAAATATTTTCATGTTAATAGTGCTGGCTCCTTCTCGTGTTGACCCAAGGGCTGCTGGGCCCCCTAGGGTCTCCCCACTGGGACCATTCGTGTTGCAAACTGGTGAGAACACTTCAGAAGGCTGAACAAGCCTCTGTTTGCAGAGGACAGTACTAATTGCTGTGCAAAGAACAGAGCACTGCTCCAAATTCTCAGGCTTCTGCCTCTGACTTACCCACACAGGATCTTGGGAGGTGTTGGGCCTGAACAGACACTGAGTGGGAAGAGCGAGAGTCCCCTCATGGGCATGAGAGACGAGAATTCTCATTTAGCGTCTCTCTTTCCAAGCTCCCTTTGGTGCTACAGGATATCTCAAAATCATAATTTTTGGACCTATTGTTTATTACATTTCACAGTTGGCAAACATTTTGAGAAATCTGCAAGTCAGTACCAAAAGGTAAATTTGTAACAGATCATTGAAATCCTATGAATATTTGAGTCCTATGGATATATGACTCAATAAATATAGGACTGAAATACTCAGAAAAACATTCCCTCAAAAAGCAACAGGAAACAATTCTACCTAATGAGCAATTCTGAGCACAGTTTGCTGGCCAGCAGTTTTAGACGGCTATTAAAATCTCAATCAAGTTTTCTTTCAAAATCTTAATTACAATCTCTCCATATGAACTTAAGCAAAATAGTTTTGGAATGAACCTGTTATGTACAGTACTGATAATTTTAAAGGTTTATGTAGTATCAGTGTTTATAATTCATGACAGCATGAGAATATTCAAATGAATTATAATTCTTCATATCCTGAAATAAAACTAAAAGGCTATTGAATAAACATTGATTGAACCCAAATTTACACGTAGCAGACACTGTTGTTTGCCTAATCAATGTTAACTATCCCTATTCCTCACAAAGCCTTGATTTTATTCAGTTATCAACCTTCTCTTCTGGCCATGATCTGCAGGGGAGTCAGGGACATCTTCGGCCTCAAAGGATGAATGATTTCTCAAGTCCTGATGGCCACATCTGTGACGAATTTAGCCCTGGGCATGTGATGAAATTCTGCCCAAGGAAGGATGAGAAGACTTCTGCTAGGAATGAGTGCTTCAAAACAGGGGTCCTTGCTTTTAAAAAGAGACTCACAGAAGAAATATTCTTCTGTTAGACATCACCATGTTTGCACGTGATTTCTAGAATAAGAGCGGCCATTGTGCAATCCCGAGAGTAGCCAGCCAAGAGCAAAGCAGACACATATTACGGCAAAGTGGAAAATGAAGAGAAACCTGGATCTTTAATCTGTTGTTCAGATACTGAATTAGTCATTTTTGAGCCATTCTAACTTGGCACTCCCTGTTACGTGACATCATAAATTTTCTTTATTGTTTAAATGCTTAAGTCAGAGTTTTCTGGTGTTTACAGATGAACGCAATCTAATTGGTACAAAGAAGAGGGCCTTGAATTTGTGGAGTACTATGGAGGATAAAATAGAAAAATACACAAATAACTACCTGTAAATACGAATAATTACAATACCATGTTGGTAAGTGTAGAGATTGAAAGTAGGAAGGGAATACATGAAATTGGTGATGGAAGGGTGGGAAGCAAGAAAGAAAATCTCATGCAAGTTGATGTTTTTTATGTGGCATGAAAGGAAAGGGCTACGTTTACCACAAGCAAATTTAAACAGAGTGCAGACTGGGGAGTAAGACTAACAGAAAGAACAGGAAAAAGGGCTTTACAGGTAGGGTAGCCATATAATTTATCATCCACACTACTACACTTTTGAGTGTGAAATAGGAGCTTAGCAATACTGATATCAAGACAACAAGATTAAACCAGGACTGACCCAGGCAAACCAGGACGTACAGTTACCACAATTATAGGGCAAAAGGAGAATATAAATAAAGTCTCAGAGGAGGGAAAGTGTAGAATGGCGTTGAGAAACAGTAAGTGGCCCAATTTGGCTGGAATGTGGACTAGATGGGGGTCCTAATGGGAGATTATCTTGGGACCGTAATGTAAATGCCTTGAGATCCAGGAGAGGAGTTGGTACTTAATTTTGTTCACAGTGGGAGGCTATGAAATTTCTGGGCAGGGAAGCGGTGTGATCAAACCCACACTTTAGGAAAATCAATCTGGAAGCAGGGGAGACTAGCGAGAGGGGTAAGAAGCCTGCTAAGTAGCTGTTGCAGGAATCCTTCCAGGCTCATAGCAGTGGGAAAGAGCGGGGCACATGCAAATCCTGAGGAGAGGCGAGCAGAGGGAAAGAAAGGCTTAAAGGTAAATTCTGAGATCACCTATAGTTGGCAAGTGGGAAACAAAAAGAGGGACGAACAGAAGACACACAGCAGGAGTGTCGGCGAGATGGAAGAAAATGCTCATGTCATTTCGCTCTAGGAGAGGAGTGAATTTCAAGGGGGTGGTCCTTGATCAGCGGTGTTCAGTGTTGCAAAGAAGTGGAAGAAGTTAATGTCCAACCAAGAAGGTAGTTAGTGGTGACCTCCGAGAAAGAGTTTGACAGTGAGGAAAGCAGAAAACTTTTTCACAATGTCTTGGCCTTTCGGAGAACCTTGTTAGTTGAATCAATGAAGCAATTCCCCAAACAGTCAAACCTTAAATGACTTGATAGTGGGTTCAACTTAAATAAAGAAATCGATTCGGTGAGGAGGAGAAGGTGGGCCTCTGAAATGGATTATAGGTGTTTCATCCTACTTCGTTCTTAGCTCGGTACCACCCATCTCCCACCATCTTCACAACGCCAGGGTCACTTGAATATCTTCCCCCTATGTCCCCAAACTTTAAGCTCAGCTCCACCTGATCTTTGAAAACCCTGACCTTAGGCAGGAGAGATTTATATAGCTATAGGCCAAGCTCTGTGATTCAGTCTCAAGTCTCTGCTGCTAATTCAGGTTGAACATTCTGGCCTACATTTGATAATTAGATTTATGCATTGTTCCTGATGTGCAATTTCTACTTTGTGCCTGATTTCTGCTAGCAGATCCCTGTTCCTGAGTCCCTGCTTTGGTCACCTACTTAGCATCCCATCTCTCTAAGGATGAGACTGTTGGCTCCAGTCTGTCTTCCAGACACTGGAGTTCTCCTGCTTAACCCTATCTAGTGGCTAAGGCCCTGTTCTCTTACTCAGCAATAGGTTTTCCTAACACCCACCAGCTCCTAGATTCTTGGGAGCTGTGTTCTGCCTAATCCTAGAACATGCCACTACTCCCCACTGGGCCTCCCTGATGCAGACTGTCCTAGAATACCTGTCTTCTGTAACTTTTCATCCCATAGCCCATGTTCTCCTGCAGGACCAGATGCCCACAGGATCTTCAGGAAAATCTACCCTTCTGTGCCTTTACTGTGTCTATTCCTCAATTGTTTCCATGTCCCAGTTCTTCCTGACTTAATCTATTCCATTGGATTATAGAGTGGGTCTCTGCCTTACCTTGGTAATAGGTTGTGAATCCAATCACATCTTTGCAAAGAGCATCCAGGCAAGTGGGAACACTTGTAAATTGGAACCAGAGGAAAACAGATTCTGCATTGTCCCCTTCCATTAACAGAAATCATGGCATGTGATTCGTGTACTTGGAGATGTACAGGAAGGAGTGAGAAGCATACAGATGTACATATGAACTGAAGGCTGCAGCAGTATATTTGTTGCCAATACTTGTAGTATGAATAAAGTTGTCAACAATGATATTTTGGTGATAACACTTGTATTAAAAGTATGAATATAGCCCACAAGTAATTCAAGATAGTAAAGTATTAACTTCTCCTAATATCTATCCAACCTGATCTGATGCCTCTGATATTTGAGCATAAAAATGGACATAAGCTTCTTCTGGCAGGGGTATTCACTTGGAAAAAGGGTTGGCTGGAACCCAGGGACATCCACATAATTAGCACCTTTAATAAAAGTGATGAAAGAGAGGAACACTTCCCCATTTCCATGACAGCTGGCCCGAGCTCTACCACACCAACAAAGAATAAATGATATGTCCTCTTGAGGGTGGTGATGAACATCATATGTTAATGTTTGTAATTTTCTTACACAATTTCCCCACTACATGCTGAGATCTTTGAGGGCTCCCTTTTCATTATTTAATCTTCATGCTTAGCAAGTTGCCTGACATGTAATAGATAGTCACTAAGAGCTGTATGAATAAATGAATGAATATATATATATATATCATATATACTATATACATGTATAGTAGATGGAGCTTTTGGAAAGTACCTGTAAATCAGTTTTATAAAGCAGTAACCAAAGATAACAAATGATAATGAGATAGTAGAATAGCAAGAATGCTAACTCTTTAAAAATGTCCATGCATAATTCAATCAAAACTTTTGTCTATCGAAAGCAAAAGGAGAAAAGCAGAAACGAGTTTAGTCTACAATTGCTGTGTCAACCCTGAATTCCTGACTCTTTTATGTACCTTTGTAGCACCAGAACTTTGCTTAGTTCCTGGCACAGAGAAGACAATCAATGAATGTTTGCTAAAGAAAGAAAGGAAGGAAGAGAGGATAGGAGGAAAGAAGGGAGGGAGGAAAGGAGGGGGAGACAGAGGCAGGGAAGGAAGGAAGGAACGAAGAAAGGAAGGAAAGGATAGAGATATAAGAAAAATGAAAAGAGAGTTGGCTTGGTTGATTCAAAAACTAAATAGCTGCCATCTGAATGCATGGTGTTAGCAATGACAAATGTAGGATCTGACTGGGGCACTTGTGTACCTGACACCATAGCCATGCTTTGGTGGCAATGTTTCATCACCCCTCCATACACTCATATACAGACAATGTATATTGGCTCAGAATTCATACCTTTGCCAATACTTTAATATATTAAAAATATTTATTCATATCAGATATTCATTTCCAGGACAGCTTCCTCTTTTATGGTACTATGAGAATCCACAAGCCCTCATATTTACATTTTTATCATATCTATTTATCTGGGATCTCATATCAATTGAAAATAATTTGGGAAAAGGAGAAATGACAAAAGGAGACAGGAAAAGATAGTTAAATACAATTAGATCACAGATGATGCTCTGGAAGGGACCAACACCCAATTTTTCTTTTATCTCCATCCTATTTAATGTTTTTATTCGTTTAACTGTTTTCTCCTAATTCAAAACACTCATAAGACATAAATTCTTCTGATTGTTTATTTCAACTCAATATTGTCTTGATTTGCTAGTTGAATATGTTATGTTTTTGGACCTACTTCACCTTACGTTATAAGTGCTACATTTTCAATTCATCTTCATTCTCTGCTATTTGATGGCCATATGAAATTTTTATCCCATCCTCTAAACCTCCTTTTCTCCATCAATGATGGTTCATTGTTGCATTTGGACTTGTTTCAATTACCCATAAATTACCGCTCTCTTCACTTGTTCCTAACTCTCTTTCTTCTACAAACTCCCTATTACAATCAAATAGACTAAAAGGAAGAAGCGTGCTCCCTCTTTTCAAAAATACTCCTGGATTATCTCAATACATCCCTTGCATGTCACTGGAAGGTGGTGGAAAAGGAATGGATTTTGGAGCCAGGAAGACCTTCTGGTTTCCAATTACTTAACTTTACGCAAGTTACCTAACATTGTTTGAGTCTCAGTTTCTACTTCTGCAAAAGGGTGATGATAATACAAAATGATAGAACTGTTGTGAAAATTAATTCCCCCTCTCCCTCCAAAAATTAACATGTTCAAAAGCACTAGCTTCTATATAATGAGCACCTACTATAAGAAAACTGAGAATCAATGAGGTCAAGTAACTGGCCCCATATTACACTAATTAGTAGTAGATCCAGGACCCAAACCCAGATATGTCTGATTCTAAATCAACCTTAATAAATATTAGTGCTCTTTCCGTTCCAAAGAAATCCAAACACACCTGTCCCTCATGGAAGCATTCTGTCTTTGACTGGCTAAAATGCCATGTTCTCAGAGAAGCTTTCTCTCTACCCTGAGTTCAAACTGATTATTTTCTTCACTGGGCTACCACAGCATTTCATTCAATATTCATTAATACACCCAACAATGACTGAGTGCCTCCCGAGTCCCAGGCCCTTTTCTGGTACTGGGACGAGTTTTCGAAATGGTAAGGTTATTTCTGCATGAGCCTGGATCCTTGACTGGCCTGTAAACTTCCTGAGGTCAGGAGGATCGTTCTCATTGATCTTCACACCAACTGCCTTTTTCTTTACTCACTGCCAAGTATTTCACAAACAAAGGTGTAACAGGGACAGGTTCTAATCTAAGCTCTGCCACTGTTTTGTCTGCAAGACTGTAAGTGAGTCTAATTTTTCTGAGCCTGGGTTTTATCCACTCTAAATGATTATAATACCCATGACGTGATTATTGTGAGCCATTCTGTGAGGGACAGAGCACTCTACAAATGTAAGGAGTCATGTTGTTGCTATTGTTGATGTCACATTATCATTATTTAATACATGAATGCCAGAAGGAATGTTCTGCAGATCACTTCTGCACTACAAGCTGTAAGGTCAGAAGTTTGGTTCCATATCTAGGCTTTCTTAATTCTATTACCTCACATCTGTTGTTGACACTCTGCTCAAAATCCATTTCTGAGCCCCTGATTGCTGCCTGCTGGAAAGGGGTTCTGATCTCGGGAGCTGGTGATCCTCATGTGGGCTGCCAAGTCCCCGCGCCCCCGACTGTGTGCCTGGGGCCTCATCTCACCACTTTGTTCTGTCCTTTGGCCCCTCTAGACTTGCCTGTTCTGACTAGCCTGCCTGGTCTTACTCACATGTGCCTTCTGCACTTTACCACCTCTTTGCTTCCTCCATACTGCCCTGCTCTGCCCTACTTCTCAGCGTCCCAGTTCCATGTTACTCTCTCTTTAGTAGCCCTGGATTAGCTCTGGTCTCTGATGACCAAGTGACCCTCTATTAGAGCTGCTTGCCAGAAGCCTGCATGCCACAATCCAAACTGCCATCCTTGCCTTGGCCTTCTCCATCCCCAATGTACCACCAGCTCCCCCAGTCTCCGTAATCAAACCCACACCAGGCACCAGGGCTGCTCTAGATCCCTTTTCTTTCGGAAACAAACAAACACAAAAATCTGTGGTCCGCCTGACTCTCCCATCTCTTTTTTCCTATGCCTAGCTTTTCCAGGCTTGGTCAGCTCCTGTATTGCCAAAGCTGTGACTGCTTTAGCTCCTTATGGTTTGTTCTCACCATGCCATTAACCTGACTGCTTTTGCATGCTTCCTTTGCAAGCTTGAATGTGTTTCTCTTTCAAATTTCTTTAACTTCTCCCTTCTAAGTGAATGAAGCCAAGACACTAGCACGTTCACATCATAAAATTTACGAAAATGCAATTAATCCAATCAAAGCTTGTTTGTGTAAAAGCCTGCTTTATGTACCCTTTAAAGTCATTTCCCATGAATGGAAATCTTAATTAGATGACTAAATTTAGAAGGATAGAGCATTTTGCAAGAAACCCAAGCACAGTTAATCCTTAATACCATAAAGTGAAAAATCTGGGCTTCACCTACCAAGAATAGTACTGTTCAATTTCACATCAATTTCAACTGTGCTTTCTGAAAAAACTGCCTTATGTCCTCCAACGTCTAGAGCAACATATAGATGCATATACTTCACTTCAATTTCCAATTGATAATAATGATATTAAAGACATTTATTACACAGGTGAGCACATCTGTTATGCAATTTAGGAAATGCAAGTCAAGATGACCTAATTATAGAAGCAAAACATAGCAAGAGTAACAAAAATATCCTTGCCAATTTAAATTTTCATTGTGCGTACCAACATGACCTTTCACAATTTGTACAAATATTGATCTTTTAGCATTGTTCATTTTGCAAATAACGATTTAAAATCATGTAGTATGTGTGTCACAGGAGTTACCTTATTAGTAATTATCTAATTAAAAGTTTATTCCAGGGGCCAGCCCGGTGGCATAGCGATTAATTTCTGCTTCAGCAGCCCAGGGTTCACCAGTTCGGATCCTGGGCACGGACCTACTCACTGCTCATCAAGCCTTACTGAGGCAGCGTCCCACATAGAAGAGCTACAACTCTACAACTATGATACACAACTGTGTACTGGGGCTTTGGGGAGAAAAAGAAAAAGAGAAAGATTGGCAACA
Source organism: Diceros bicornis minor (assembly GCF_020826845.1). Lineage (NCBI taxonomy): Eukaryota > Metazoa > Chordata > Mammalia > Perissodactyla > Rhinocerotidae > Diceros > Diceros bicornis. Next base: position 34,266,752 of record NC_080743.1, read on the forward strand.
GATGTTAGCACAGGGCCAATCTTCAAAAAAAAATTTATTTCACAGTGGCATTTTTATTTTAAAGTAGGAAAACAGTACAGTACTCTGGAAGACAGTACTCTGGAAGACACTTGGCAGCCGAGACCCATGTGATGAATAGATTCCTAGATTCCTTCAAACTCTAAACAATATTCTCATGTTTTTCCTTTGGTTTACTAAATTAAAATCAGTCACTGAAACAGAATTACTTTGTAAGATAGGTAGATTTAGATGACCCATTTTGCAGATAGAGTAAGTGAGGCTAGGAGGTTAGAATGTGTATCACAGGTTTACCTCATCAAGCTGGTAAGGGAATTTTGACTTCAATCTCTGAGTATTACTGTAATGTATTTTCTGCTAAACAGCCTTACATTCTGAACCTAATCAACTCTGTGCCATATACCTTCCCATTCCAGACATCCTTGGAGCTCCTTCAACCTATGAAGGTTTCTCCAGCCTAAATGACTTTGTATGCTCTTTGCTTTGAACACCCTTCCCTTACTTCCTTGACTAGCTAACATCACCTCCTCTCAGGAATCTTCTCTTTCATCACTCCTTCTTCTTTCTTCCTCACCCCATGCCCACTACAAAACTTTAATAGGATTTTTTTTTTTTTTGTGGTGAGGAAGATTAGCCCTGAGCTAACATTCGTTGCCAAGCCTCCTCTTTTTGCTGAGGAAGATTGGCTCTGGGCTAACATCTGTGCCCATCTTCCTCTACTTTATATGGGATGCATGATGGCATGGCTTGACAAGCAGTGCATCAGTCCACGCCCGGGATCCAAACCTGCAAACCCCGGGCCGCCTAAGCAGAGTGTGCGAACTTAACCACTACTCCACTGGGCCAGCCCCAGCATTACTATATTTTAACTCTTCACTTACACTGGACTTTGAGGTCCTTGAGAACAGGGATATTTTCTTCCATCTTTGAATATGCAGAATCCGTTACACATACAAAGCCTTGTCCAGGGAGAGAAAAGGTAAATGTTTTTCAGTGAAAAAATGAAAGAGTGAATTACTGAATACCAGATCATTGTGCTTTAATGTGATTGCTAGGAGGCTATTTCATTTCCATTCATTTGATAAGGTGAGGAGTTAATTTTCACTTGTTTGATATTTCACTCTAATTGGGAAATTCTGAATTTCAATGAAAAGTATCCATAAACAATAAAATCCTAATTTCATTTTCCTGGTTCCTCCTGAATTTAATTGAAGTTGTAAGTGATTTGCCTACCCAAGCAGCACTGAATCTTTCTTTACTCATTAATGTCATTCTCTAAAGTACCACTAATTTTTATCACTCTCTGAGGAAAGAAACTCTTCTTAAAAATAGTTCCGTGTATTGAGTCAAATGTTTCAACTCTTAATTTATGATTACTAATGAAAATGTACAGAGTATGATTCAGAGACCCTGAGTGACAATAAAATCATGACTCATCTCATTTAGAAACACTGCCAGCTATCTGAATCCTACATTAGACATCAAAAAAAGTTTTCTAATTTACCACATATACAAATTTCAGATGTAAAATGTATTGGTGGTTTGATCCACAAAATAGAAAGGAAGATGATGTGCTCTTTAAATCAACCAATTAGTTTGGGGGAAAAAAGTACTGAAATATAGAAAATGTCACACTTGATGAAGAAAGAGCATATGCTACAAAAACACTTAGGTGGTGACAATTTAAAGTTATAAAAGTATGTGCTAGGGACAATTAAAAATGAGGAAATGAAATAATGGTTACAGAGGCAAAATATGAAGATGTTAAAGATTTTTAAAACAAAATGATAGGTTTCAAATATTCTCCATTTGAAGTAAATAAGATTTATTTTGAACACATTCTATATAACTTTGAATAAACAAAAAAATTAAATGAGTGCACCTAGGAAAAATATTTGAAATCAAGGATGATTAGGAAATAAAGCAAAACATTAAAGACTTGGGTTTTGGAAAAATAATTTGGACTTTATAACCCAAGTATCTATGAGTGGGTAGTACACCTAAATATATTTTATCATAAAAGTAACATTTATCAAATGCCTAGGAAATTAATAATAGTCTTAAAGAAATAAGAGTACCCAAATAATTTTAATTCCTACTTCTTCTAATTCCTACTTCTTTAATTCCTAATTCTCTAGTAAATAATTACTTATATCTACCAGTTGAAAGGCATTATATTAGGCCCTATGTGGTGAGCAAGAGTTAAAGACATATGAAACATATTTGCTGGTCTATAGGAATTTATAATCTTTTGACAGCCAAAATATTTGTATGTAATTAACTATAATGCATAACTATGTAGCATACTACATTGTATACGTTATACACAATTGGAAGCATTTTAATAACCTGATTCCAAGATGGCAAATCCAATTAGAAGAGGTTGCCTAGAGTTTTGTCTTAATGATTGAAAGCCCATATCAGTCTCGTTTGGAGAGAAAATGCCACAGTCCCTTAGCAATGTCTGCTGTGGTCATGGGAGGGACAGTGTACATCATCGTGCTATGCTTTTTGCCTAGTTGAAAAAAAGTTTAACCTACTGCCCTTACACATGAGATAATTGATCACAACGCAGCTTTATACCAACCCCACGGCTAATGCACTAAGGAAAAAGAAAAAACAGTATGCAAAATTCCTGCTCTGTTTGCCACAAGTGAAAGTACACCTGAAATACATCATTCAGTGCTGGTGCCACACCTTAAAAATGCAGGCCATCTCGTGAAGTCAGATGTGGGCAGCCAGAATAGTAGAATGGACTCAAATCCATGCCCTGTGAAGATGAAGCACTCTGAGTTCAAGAAAGGAAGAGTCAGGGGCTGGCCCGGTGGCACAGCAGTTAAGTGCACACGCTCCACTACAGCAGCCCAGGGTTCGCAGGTTCGGATCCCAGGCGTGCACCGACGCACCACTTGTCAAGCCATGCTGTGGCAGCATCCCATATAAAGTGGAAGAAGATGGGCATGGATGTTAGCCCAGGGCCAATCTCCCTCAGCAAAAAGGAGGAGGATTGGCATTGGATGTTAGTTCAGGGCTGATCTTCTTCACCAAAAAAAAAAAAAAAAGGAAGAGTCGGAGAACTGAAAAATAGCTTCATACCTTGGGAAACCATCTAGTTGTTCCATATGGCTTCAAAAGGTGACCGAGGCCAATGAGCAGAAGATTCAGAGAGACAGATTTTATTCCATCATAAGGCAGAGTGTCCTAAAAGTGAGACTTGTTTTATACACAGAATGGGCTGCCCAGGGAGCCATGAGTCAGTCTACTCCAGATGCAGTTCAACCCCTTCCAAACCAGATATCTAGTGATACAGAGGCCGGAAAGCTACTTGACTTTTTCAAGGTCTCAAAGTCAGTAAGCAGCAGAGCAAGGAGGAAAGCTCAGGTCACCTGCTTGTCAGGCCAGTGAGTCACTGTCCCTTTTATTTATTTAATTTCAGATCAACATGAAACCTGCATATAAAAAGCTTATTACCAATCTTCTGCATTCAGCATGCACATAGAATAGTACATGTGATTGCTACTGTTTCCTTTAATTTGTCTTGCTTTCTCTCCAGCTCCCCATCCCACACCTGCAACTACTGGTCTCTTTTATGGAGAGTATATAAGATAAGGGGAAAGACTATTATTCAAAAAGGAGTTTATAGGAAAGCCAGATCACTGTTGACTAGAAGCTTCAAGGAAAGAGTTATGAAAGAGGTAGGATTGGAGTTGCCTAAACGAAAGGATGGGAAGTATTTAAACAGCTGGAAGAGAAGAGGAGGGAGCATAACATAAAGCAGAGCACAGCAGACAACTGCTTTCTCAAGTCATTGCTGTTTCACGGGAAATGGCACTCCGGGATTGGACCGAGAGTTTTCGCCATTGTTTCGCCATATTTTGAAGAAGACTTCAAAATATATAAATATACAAATGTCTATGCTTTTTCCTTGCATATATTTATGCCACTGAATAGTTCTTCCATGCCTCTAACTAGTTACCAAACTTAACATAACGACCATGCCTTGGGTGCAGCAGATATGCTATATGTCAATTATACATAGTGTTATCATTATATTATGTTGAAATCACCCTATAAGAATTTAAAATCTGTGCATCAAAAATGGGTAGGGCTTTGTCATATCCATTTGCAGAGAGTTTCAAATGTAGTTTTACTTCTTGTCTGAAAAGGTTTGATGTTAGAAACATGAAAGAAGGCATCCTATAACCAAATGATTAAAGAATTAAATGCTCTTTTCCCTGATATGCCACTTCTTCTTCACTCTCACAGATAAAGTGTTAACTGTAAATACAGTATTCAGTAAAACGCTTTCATCAACGATATAAAGTCACAAGAAAAAAGCTATCATAATAATCATGTGTTCTTCATCTCTCTCCCAAGTAATACTTGTGGGCAGAGTGATTCATTGCAGGTTGTCTTCACCGCTCCAGGAAATGACAAAAAATTCAGTCCTAGGGACAAGAACCATCCTTGTGTTAAAATCACATATGGAGCCATTATGTCACTTCCTTGCTGCTGGGTCATGGGCTAGTTGCCCAATCTTTCTGTGCCCCAGTGTCCTCATCTGTAAATTGAGATGACAGTAGAGCCTACCTCCAATGTTGTGAGGATTAAATTAGTTAATATGCGTAAAGTACTTACAACAAAGCCTGATATAGACCAAGTGCCCATTAACGTAAGCTATTTGTGTAACTTCTCATTAGTTGCATGGCCTTGGGCAAGTCGCTCAATCTCTCTAGCCATTCATTTGAAAATTAAGAGATGAAACTAAACGATCTCTAAGGCCTCTTTCATGACTAAAAAGTTCCAGTGACAAAGAAGCATGTTCTCCCTCCAATGGATTCACGCATCTTTTCCAAAAACGGAATGGCAGAAAGAGCCTGATAGTGTGGCTTGAATAAAGTGTCCACTGGATTCCTATATCTGTATTCTCGACTTAGCCACAGGAAAAATGAAACGGGAACCCCAAGTAAGCATGTGATGTGGAGCCAGAGAGAAGAGGGAACAAAGGTCTCTTTGTGAAAGACCAAAAGGGTTGTCACGTAGTTTTGACTAAGTGTCTCCATTCATTTTAGTAACTGAGCAAACCCAACACTTGCAAAGGCACATGTGAAGGAAGATGTCATTGTCACCAATCCAAAGATATTGTTTTTTCTTTTAACTGGAAATGTCAGGAGTTCATTTTAAAATACAAGATGAGGTCCCAGGTGCACTATCTCTATCCAAGGCTGCTCAATTTTGGTGTCTGTGAGATCGTGGCATTCTGCTTTGATGAGATCTCTGGAAATACAAGATGCTTCTCAGTGCGAAAAGTGCTTCTGTGCACCCCAGTGTGAGAAAAAGCTAAATCTGAAATCTTGATAAAAAATAGAAAAGTACGGTTTCTGCTGGCACTACTGAAAGCACCCTAAAAAAAAAAAGGGATCATCGCCCTAGAAACACCATATACAGTTTACTCAGCATAGGGGTTCTGGTTATAGCAACACAAATCCTGCTTCCCTTAGAGAGAAAACGCCACAAATTATTTTGGTAACACATAGTTAACGTTAGGACTCAATTTTTACTTAACTGCCCTGTCATTTCATAAGTCTTTTATTTCCTGATACTGCTTTGAAAGCTTTGGAGAAAGGCGAGATCAGCTTTAATCCGGGTTTCGGGATTTGGGGCAAGCCAGGTAACCTCTTTAAGTCTTACTTTCGAGGTATGCTACACGCGGAAGGTGCCCAACAAGTACTTGTTCAGGGAAAGACGGAATGAGAAAGGGAGGGAGGAAGTCCTGGGTAGTCACTAGCATTTCATCAGCAAGGTCCCACTGCTGCTACAAGTCTTTTTGCTATTTGTATGTTAATTAACAACTGATTTAATTAGCATTGTGGGTATAAAAAATGAATTCTTTATTGATGAAAGTAGTGACTTTTGGTTTGTGTGATGAATGCTAAAAATGGACTTTTTATTGGTGAAATTAAAGATTTTCAAGCTATGTGGATTGACTAAAATAGTTTGGAAATACTTCCCACCCTTGAAATAAGACAGTTACTGAGACTCCAGTGAGGCCTATAATCTATAACCCAATGGCTTGTTCTCAGTGGATCTAGAGTCTAGCCATTGGCTTAGGAGGATTTTTGCTTAAGGCATGTCAGTCTGAGGACACAGAATCCCACAGTGGCTATGCTGAACATTTCATACAGGATTTCAAACACTTAAAAACACCTCAAAGGACAGAGAGCTGCAAATTCATTGAACTTATGGAACAGGGCATATGGACAATTTTGCCTGGTTTTTTTTTTGTGAGGAAGATTAGCTCTGAGCTAACACTGTTGCCAATCCTCCTCTTACTGCTGAGGAAGACCAGCCCTGGGCTAACATCTATGACCATCTTCCTCCACTTTGTATGGGATGCCGATACAGCATGGCTTGACAAGTGGTCCACGCCCAGGATCCAAACCCGGGAACCCCAGGTCACCAAAGTTGAGCGTGTGAACTTAACCACTATGCCGCCGGGCTGGCCCCCAATTTTGCCTGTTTTAATGAACGGGTTTTTTTTTTTGGTTTTTTGTTTGTTTTTTTGTGAGGGAGATCATCCCTGAGCTAACATCCGTGCTAATCCTCCTCTTTTTGCTGAGGAAGACTGGCTCTGAGCTAACATCTATTGCCAATCCTCCTCCTTTTTTTCCTTCCCCAAAGCCCCAGTAGATAGTTGTACGTCATAGTTGCATATCCTTCTAGTTGCTCTATGTGGGACGCGGTCTCAGCGTGGCCGGAGAAGCGGTGCATCAGTGTGCACCCGGGATCCGAACCTGGGCCACCAGTAGCAGAGCGTGCTCACTTAAACACTAAGCCACGGGGCCAGCCCATAATGAATGGTTTTTAAATAACTGTGCGCTCAGAAGAATTTGGTCATTATAACTTCGTCACCACAAACTTCAGTTGGCGCCTGGATAACTTATCTATCAAAAATAACAAAATTGACTTGAGTCAGATTAGAATACCCCGACTTTGAGCTGCTCAAGTGTAGTGATGGAAACATGAATAAAGATAAATACAACAATAAAGCACAATATAAAGTTATTTTAATGCCACAATTTGTTAAAGAGGTGAAGGGATCATAGAGGAGAATGCAACTATTTCATCTGAGGGAATCCAAGAGATCTGCTCAGAGGAGTTAGTGCTAGGTCTGGAAAGATACAGCAGAGTGTTCCAGAAAGTTGGGCTTTTGGGGGGTGTAGGGAGCCTTATAGAGGCTAGAAGCAAGGGAGATAAAAACATATTCATACAAGAAATCACAAATTTATTATACACCAAACATACACACACACACACACACACACACACACATTTGCTTTCAGTCACACAGGTTTTCTCAGTGAGAAATGTACACCAAAAGACTGTCTTTAGAGTTTTAAATGCACCTGATCTGAAAAAAAAAATCTCTAGGAGTCTGTTTTTGCCCAAAAAAAAATGGTGATTTTACTGACAGTGATTCTCCAACTACATCTGTCATAATAAGACTAAAAAAGTAACCAGCCTGCTGAGTGAAAGCTGGCATTCTCAGAAATAGTTTAAATAGTACTGAATATAGAACTCCCTTCCACATATTTTAAAATATCTTCCATCAAAATGATATTCCTTATGATTTTCCCAAGTCTGTTAAAAGGATCCTCGTAACTGCAGGTTAAGATCATAATTCTGACATCAGAACTTGCCTTCTCCACCCATAAGGATGGGAATGTTGAGCTGGGAAAATCGAGTTCTATTGGCTATTCCACTGGTCTTAAGAACCAATGAAGTTTTGCCTTTGAACACAGATTTTAAATTCCCCTTTTCAGGTCTGGTTGTAACTGAGCCTATACATTAACAAGCATATGGATACTGTAAAGAGTACATTGGTATATCATCAACGTGGTTTAACTCTCCCCTGTCTTCTAGGAATGTCACCATTTATGCTGTGAATCAAATTAGTGGGCAACTGCATTGAACTTGAAGTAATAGGTTCAGATCCTAGATGTGTCATTTACCAAATGGAGTGAATTGCTTAAGCTCCCTAGATGTGTTAGCGCATATGCCATCTGAAAGGGTTAATGTAAAGAGTGAATGGTTTACCTCATTCATTCGACAGAAATGATTAAGCACACTTGATGTCATTTTGCTGTGTACTATCAATAAATATTATTGGCATTTATTTTAAAAGAGCAGTTATGACTTAGTACTTAATGCAGGCTTATATTTAATTTTTGTAAGGTATCAGGTTAAGTGTCATTATTTCAAGCTTATAGAAGAAAACTGAGGCTTGGGGGTATAATTTCCTGCATATTGTCTGAACTTGAACGGCAGGGAATATGCCTGTCTCATTTTACAAGCCCAAGCAATAACACTGTATCTGGTACATAGGAGATGCATTATGATCATTCAAAACTTTTATAAACAATATCTTTTGGCACAGTGTAAATTTAAAAATTAATATGATACAATGCATACTTAACAGATAGTATCAACAGGGCTCCCTGGAAACATTATTTCTTCCAAATTACACAAATGAATGGGATGATTCTTTATAATAATCTTGATAATGCTCAGAGCTTAATGGAATATTTTGGAAAACAGCATTGGGTATTAGAGTAGTATAGTCTGTAATAATTAGTTAGGAGACATTTCATACTGTTGGCTTTTTATTTTACTTATTTTTGCTATCCCTTCTACAGAAAAATCGGAAAAGAAGTATAAAAATCTTCCTCATTTTTCCACACCACAGAGTAAGTGCATTAGACTTGCAAAGCCATATGCTGCCAAGGTCATAACCATCGCCAATGACGAGGTGGCCACCTAACCCAGGCAACCTGCTCACATTATGTTTTCCTCATATGAATGAAGTGATTTATTGCCTCCAAAGTGCATTCTCGTCGATTTCATTCTCACATAGCTCTGAAAGGTAGGAAGAAGTCAACATTTTTCAGATAAGGTAACTGGCTCAGAGAAGCCACATGGATAATGAGTGATGGGGGACGGAAGGGGAGAAGAGAAGAGGAGGGAGGAGACAAGGAGGGAAAAAAGGAGCAAGGGAGGGGGAGGAGAAGAGGCAGAGGGAGAGGGGGAGGGGGAGGAAGGGGAAAGAGAGGAAAAGCAAGCTGTTTTTTAGATTCCTGGGCCTTCGCTTTCCTCTCAGCCTCAGCATCTCCTTATCAGTATGCAAAGGGAAGGGGATAAATGGAAAAAGAGAGACAAAGAGGGATGCAGGGAGGGATGCAGGGAGGGATGAGGGAGGGATGAGGAAGGGAGAATATGAATGAATGAATATAAATGAGAATATTTAAGTAAAGCCAGGTCCTAAGGGGCAGAAAGAGGAGTTTAAACAGATCCATAAACCCTCAAAGAGTAATTCTTAACTTTTAGGGAATCTTGGACATCTCTGACGATCCGATAAAGCTATGGAGGCTCTTACTAGAAAAATGCATGCTTACACCCATACAATATTTTATACACAATTTCAGTGCATTCACTGCACCCCCAAATCTAGTGCTGAATCCCATTTTAAGAAATAGACCTTAAAAGTAGAGGCCCCCTCAGCTCTCCATGCACTGTAGTTTGCAGATCTAGAACCAGAGGGTGGTTCCATAGAAATGCAGGTGCCTGCAGCACCGTGTCAGTGTGTGCTATGGAGATAAGAAACACGTTTCGGTTCAGGACAACAGAAATATCTCTAAATCCCTTCTGCTGCCACCCACCTCTCTACAACTTTTCAAGCTTAATAGGAAATAAAACCATTTCCTACACCACACATGGAAAACATTATCTGTACTGGAACACAAAGCTTTCCATCAAACCAGAAAAATGGAATTTGAGGATAAAAGATTTGAGAAAATTTTGACTCTTCTAGTATTGAATCACTATGACTAAAAATCTTTCAAGATCCATTTAATGTGTTAGGATAAAGGTATATAACAAAAGAACTAAATGCACTGGCTTTGACAACTCTGGCATTGTCATTGTGGGACTGGTCATCTAACATTTTTACATCCAAGTCTCCTTCATAAATTTATGAAGATTAATTATATTAATGGATTTAAATAATTTAATAAAAGTCTGACATATAATCTCACTAAACATAATATTTCTCATTTATAAAGTTTATGAGTTTATGGGTTTAATGATAGTACATATGTTTAAAGAAAGTACTACCACGTTGAGCATTAAATGAAGTAATACATTAAGTGTACGTTATACAGTGTCTGGTACATAGAGAGAGTAGCTAGCGTTAGCCCACTTGAAGAAATGGAGGCATAGTCAAAGGTAGGAATCATTGACTTAATTTCAAGAACAGAGTTCGGATTGAGTTTTACTATTCTTGCTATTAAGACTCCCCAATTTTTGTGGGTAAGTGGATTGAACTAGGTGGCCTCTGTCCATCTCTAATATTTTATCAGCCCTGAAATCCACTAACAAACAAAGGTATTTTACTAGATGCTTTAAATAGTTTATTTTGATTAATCATCACAACCTTGGGAAGACTAATGGTAGCTAACATGTATATAGGTGGGCACTACTCTGATACATATGTTAAACCATTTCATACTCATAATAATCCTATGAGGCTAATAGTCAGATGATCTCCATTTTACAGTCAAAGAAACTGAGGCATAGAGAGACTAGCTCAAGTTCACACAGCTGGAAAGTGGCAGATCTGGGCTTCAAATCCAGGCAGACTGACTCCCGAGTCTGTGATCTTAACGTCTACATGTACCGCCTCTCAAGAGGTAGGCATTTTTATCTCCAGTTTACGAATAAGGAAATTTTGCCCAAGGTCACACGGCTAGTAAGTGAAAGACACTGTGATAAGAGTCCAGACTTGTCTAACACCCATGTCTGGGCTTTTTCTCCTGGACCACAGCCACAGGAGTGTGTTCCAGGAGTGAAGACACGAGGGGGCCCCCAAGGCAAGGTTTGAGGGAGAAGAGGTCTATAGGAAAGCTTTAGGCACTTTGATTCAATATGATGAGGTCAGGAGACAAAATGCCTTTCTGTCATCATTTACCTCTGCCACATTTAGAGGCGCAACACCCTTGGGATAGCAGCAGTAGCTACATCCCTCAGAGTCTCAGAGTCCAGAGGGAATTTCCTGGGGATGCAGACAGAAAGAATCAGAGATGTTCCCTCAAACCTGCCCTGCCTGGTGCTAGTTTTCTGTCTTGGTTCTGGCTCTATGATGATGGATGGTCTAGCTTCCTCTCCTTCCAATCATCCGTGTTGCACAGACATCTAAGGAACAATAGCTGCTAGTGGCCACTGTACCCAAATTTGGGGAGCAGAAACCATTGCCATCACCAGTTCTTTCAATCAATGAAAGCCAAAGATCACTAATTAAATTTATATCTGTAAATACCATACATGGTACTTTGGCAAACGCTATGCATACAGGTCAAACGAAACAATACCTAAAGAGTTTATAAATCATGTCATCTTTGTAAATGAGCCCAAATTACAGGTGTTCTTGGAAAACACAATTAAAATAATAATATTTCACAACACAAAACAGACTTGGGAATGAAGAGTTTAAAATTATGTTATATAGATATTTTAATAATAGAAGAGCCATACACTGCTGTCCCCAAAATGTCCTAAAACACCACCCATCAGACAATGTCCCTATACAATTCCTAACAAAGTGAGAAGAACTCTCAGCCTGGCATTTCAAGTCTCGTTAATGAGACCCTAGTCGTCCTCTTCAGCCATATACCCACATGTTCCCCGCACAGCACTCTTCGAAACAAGATGAACCAATCACTATTTCAAGAGTACAGCCTGCATTTCCTGCTACCAACAGGTTGTTCACGTAGCTGCTTCTGTGACGTCCTGAGTCAAACTCCATTTCAGCCTCTCCTTCAAGTCACATCTCAAATGCCACCATTTTCTTCAGGAAGCCTTTCCTCACCCCTCCCAATAAAAATAATCCTATCTTCTGAATCACCAGAGGTCTTTGTGGTATATAGATACATATATATTTATATACATATATATGTATACATGACACTTTTATTATGATGATTTATATTATATGCGTTGGCATGTTTACCTAATTTCCCAAATTAGGCTGTAAACTCCTTAGGATCAGTGACCATGGTTTACTTCTGAAGTTCCCTTTATAACCCATACTCTGCCTGATATGGTGCTTACAACACAGGAATTCAATAAACATTTACTGAATTATTATTTTATTAATAACATTAATGATAATGGAGTATCAACTATGGGCCAAGGATGACATCTGCATATTATATCTCATTTACTATTCAAAATCTTATGACTCAGGAAATCAAAGCTTAATAAGCTTAAATAAGTTGTCCACGGTTACACAGCAAGTACAGTTCCCAACTGTTAACAGAGCAGCAGGAGGTACTTTGGATCTGAATCCAAATTTGTTAGACTCCAAACCTGGGTCCAAGTCAACACTATATAACAGTGACAAATTGAAAAGATATATTGCTTTTAAGTTTTAGATAAATAAATTTAGCAAGTCTGCAAGAAAACCACAGATTGTGATAGTGAGGAGAGCTACTTTTCAAAATTAATTTCAAGGATTATAAATGAGTTTTGAGGGTAAAAATATATATTATGAAGAATCTTTATCACTACAGTCCAAGAAATGTAAGAGATGGGGAAAGAGACTGTTTGGGGCATTTATTTAGAAGAATGATTTATGAGTAAACTGAATTTGTATATTGTAATAGAAAAGGCACAGGCTTGGGAGTTTGACACAGTGGCGGTAAAATTCTGGGTATAACATTTTTAGCCATGGTCCTTGGGCAAGTTACTTAATCTTTCTAAGCCTCAGTTTTCCCAAATGTTAGGTGACAATAATAATAATTGCTTTCATAGATAAGGCAAATATTTCATAGATAATGCAAATATTAGATGGGTATAAAGTATACAACTCAACAAATGATGAGCACTACTAATATTATTATTAATAATATTATTTTCACACACAGTGACTGTGCTAAGCCAGTGTTCTTGAGAGGAATGAAAAGGCAGAGCTGCCATTACTGTTCCCAAATTTTCACATGGTGAGAGTATATCATTTGGAAGAGCAGAAAGGGGAACAAAGGCCAGCAGCACAGCTATCCTCTAAAACCCAACACCTCTTCTCTTCACACCGACTCCCAAATTCCTTGTCTTGTAACTAAAGAACTGAAAGTCAAAATATGGAAATCCCATTGGATCCTCCCTTTCAAAATCTCTCAATTTATATTCTAGATGCCTATCCATCAGCCGTCTCTCGTCTACTTTCAGAGAACATATTCTTTGGAAGTAGAAGTACCATGTCATTTGGCATCAGTCCCATGGGCATACAAACACCATTTTTGTTTTCAGGTGTTTCTAGTTTATTATATGATTCCGAAATGTTAATTGGAGAGAATACCTCCTGGAAGGGCTGCTCTGAGAAGCATATGGGGCTATGACTAGTCAGTGCCCAGCACAGAGCAGGCACTCAGTAATGACTAAATAATTCCCTTTCCCGTCCCAGGTTCCCCCTAAGTGGAGAATAATCAAAATCTTTGGGCCAATATGTTCTTGTCTCTAACTGGCATCTGCCACCATGGATGGATGGTTAGGATCTGAAAAGTGCTATCTCATTTAAATAAGACAGAATAGAATGGTAATTACCAAAGGACGAGTTACAGACAGTATTGATTGTGGTTGTACCCAATCAGTGACCTGAAAGTGACAGGCTTTTTTCTTTCAAAAAAAAAAAAATCTTTGAAAAATCCCTGAGCTATTCAATCTCCTGAAAAACATGTGCCTGGAAACCCAACAACTGCAGAAAGCAAAAAGAGCCCCCAAAAAGACCAATTTTTTTTCTCTTCCAGCTTTTCAAATGGAAGAGAGAGAACACAAACATGAAGCTGGATTTGGGGTTTCTGACACATTTTAGCAAATTACAGTTAAAAAAACAAAACAGAACATTTTCTGGTGCGAGGTCTAACACTTTCCAAATCAGTATGCTGGAGGTGAATTTGAAGTCAACTATCACAGCATCTTCGATAAACAAAGTTACTTTGAAGTTAGCAAGAAGTTCCTTGGTTTGTTCATGGAATTCCATTATGTGTGTTAGGAACTTGTCATTATTTTTTAAATTATTAAATCATTTCCCCTAAAGTCAAAGAAAACATGAATATTCCAACCTAACAGATATGACAGATGTTCTTAGCATTCACTACTGCAATTTACACATTCAACCACTGAAAAGAAAACTTCTCTTTCCCTTCCCTCTTCATTTTTTAATTTCCTTTTTGTCATCTCTTGAGAGAGAGAGAGAGAGAGAGAGAGAGAGAGAGAGAGAACCTGTACCACAGAGCGGGAATCTCCAATACTCTGACAACATTAAAGGAACCATAATGTTTTCTGAGGAAACACTACCCATTTCCTACCAATAACTTTGCACCATATACACATATGTAAATTATTATGTGATTATTATCCTAATAATTACATATGTATGTGTGTGTGTATATATGTGTGTGTGTGTCCATATAAACACACACAACCAGTCCATAAATCCAAAAGGTATTCTCAGTGATGCTGTAAGAGAAAAGGACTTAAGCTGCCCAGAGTGGAGCAACCTTTAAATAAATCTTGTAATTTAGGCACAGCTCCTGCTTTTCAGCAAGCGCTGTTGCTGGAGCCTCCTCATTTAGGAATTGACACATATTTTTGTAGACATTTGTTCTCTGGTCAGCTTAGTTCCACTGGCACATTCATCTGAAAGGGAAAGAGGTGGTAGCACAGGAAAACGCGCCCGGACTCGGGAAGCAGGAGCCCCTTCCACACCCCAGCAATTGATCCCCCTCTCCCTCTCGCCGGCCCCGCTGCTGCTCATCTTCCAGGCGCAATCTGAGAGGAGGCGGCCAGCGGAGCAAGGCCACGCCACGGAGTGGAAGAAGTAAAAATTCATCCCAAAGGCTCACCTCCTCCCCTGCCCTGACCCGTTTCCTCCCATCCTCCTCCCGTCACCCCACACTGCAGCCACCGCAGGGGGTGCGGGGGTGGCACGTGGGGAGAGACGGGGGCTTCCTTCGCACCCACCCCGATGCGCCCTAGAAGAATGTCCTCTGGGGAAGGGGCTGCCCACAACTTGCAGGAACTTAGAAGGCAAAGGCTGCCGTGCCCCGACCCTCCGCGGGGCCTCAACCCCGAAGGCGACGGGCGAAAGAAGGGATTGGCGGGGAGGGCGAGCACCCCCGGGCTTACCACGAGCACGGGGACCCCGGCGGCCAGCGAGTAGAGGAGCACCGGGGGCACGGCGCTGCTGTCCTCCGGGCCCGGGTAGGGCTTGCGGTAGGCGCTGTCGTGGCAGAAGAAGCCCTGCACGTTCACGGTGAACGTGTCCGTGTACTCGAAGTAGTACGCCAGCATCACCGTCCCTGCCATGATCACCATCTGGAAATAGAGCATGCTGCTGGTGAGCGCCGCGGGCAGCAGCGGCATGCACGCCTCCCCGGCCGGGCCGAGCCGAACGGGCGGCGGACGCGGCGGGCCCCCTCCCCGGTCCGCCGAGGCAGCCACCGGGGGCGCGGCGGCGGGGGCGGCGGGAGGACGAGGCGCGGGGGGCGGGATGGAGCCGCTGGAGGAGAAGGCGGAGGCAGGTCCCGGTTTCGAGGCGCCGGCAGGCTGCGGAGGAGGCGGCTACCCCCGGCCGAACCCCCACTCCCCTCCCCGCCCCCTGCCCGCCGCAAGCGCCGCCCGCCCGGGCGCGGGGTCGCGCGGGAGGGCGGGGAGTCCCGGGCGACGGGCAGCGGCCGCAGCGCCCAGGCAGAAGACCATTCGAGATGCAGCGGCGCCGGGTCAAGCCCCCAGGCCGGCCCGGAGGAGGCGGCGTCGGCGGACGGGGCGGCAGCAGCCGGGACAGCGGCACCTGTACCCCTCGGAGGGCGGACGCAGTGGAGCTGGAGAAGCTCCTCGCGGGGGTAAAAACCAAAAAAAATGGGGAGGGGAGGCAGTAGAATAGGCGCTTCTAGAAACTCCCTTCTGAGGCAGCAGCCTGGCGGTTTAAGAAACCCGCACAACGCCTGGGAAAATGGTGTGTGGACGCGTCTTCGGAGCGCAAACCCCACCAAAGCGCAAAGTGCCCGATGCCGCGCCGCGAGTTTCAGCCCGCGCTTCCCTGGATTCCTGAACCCCGCTCAGGACACACGCCAAGCGGTGGTTTCCAGGCGCAATTAGAAAAATAATCTCAGAGGATTTTAGGTTTGGAGTTTCTTTGCCTCCCCTCCAGCTTCCTAGGGCTTCGTCTGTAAAAACGCAGTCATAGCTCGGTAGCTCGCGAAGCATCGTCTCTTGTACAGCGGCCCCTTCCTCGTCCATGTATTCTCCTCTTGCTCATCTTCTCAGTCTCCCTTTATTAGCTGCTTGTGAGACGAAGCATTGCAGATTCATGGGACGCAGCGGGACCAGCCACCAGGGAAGGGAAAAGGGCTATTTGCCTCATCTCGAGATTCCCCGAGTTCCCGGGAACGGCCGAGGTTCCCCAGGGGTCAAGGGAAAGGAGGGGGAAATCAACGCGGGCTCACACCACATATATACAAAACACACCCCTACATGGGCACACACGCGTGTGCGTGGGTATGTAGGTAGCTGTGGAAGTGCATATATATAAAGAGCCCATTTCGTGGTGCCTTGCGTGCAAGATTAGGCAGCAGACTGAGGGTGTGTGTTTGTGTGTTGGGGGGTGAGGGGCTTAGTGGAAGCTGACACTGCTCACCCTCCGCTCCAGACTGCTGGTAAGAAAGCACCTATACGAGGCAAGGGGGTGAAAATATTCCTAGAACCCTGCCCTCCTCATTAAAACGTGGAATTACCTTAGCAGGCTTCTAAAATGTTCATTCATTTTAATGGGTTGTAGCTTGATGGTTTTTAGAGGTGGGCCTTTATTATCAGGAAAAAGCAACACTGTTAGGCGAAAAAGACCTTTTCAATTTGAAAAGGGATTGGTAGCTTGGGGATGGAATAGTAATGACAGTGTGAATTTCTTTGATGTAGAATATCTTACCCTCCACGTTATTACAGACATCATTTAATAACTAATTACTTAGTGCTTACCGGATAGACAACACTGAACAACGAACAACGTATGTAATGAGCAATTTTGCGCAGTGGGAGTTAACTGTTCCTAAATGGACAAGAGTGCCTTACCATATTATGAAAATGTAACCACTACAAAGATACATGGTTTAATGCTCCATTCATAAATCATTCTAAGACTGTAAGGGTGTTTAAACTGCAGCTCTGGTTCTAAATAGCAATCCCCCAAACCTTCCTACTTAATAGAATTTTTGGAAGAATGGTGTTAATTTTTAAACTAGTACCTACTTTACAAGGTTGAAATGAGGATTATTTACGCTCAGTTTATTATGCCTGGCACATAATGACACCTATGCCGTGTTTAAATTCTGTAAAATTAACTTCTAGTCATAAAAGTATCGAGCCTATCTTAACCCAGGTCATTGTAACATCCACCACTAGTCAATTCCTTCTCATTGTTTTGCTTACAAAATGACTCCGGGTGTATCCATATTTCTGTAGGTGTATACCTTTCTCTGTAGATTTGTGCACATTCTATGTTCTCTTTCAGATGTTATCCACCTCAGGAATACGATATTATTTTCTTTCAGAATTCTCAATATCCTCATCATTTGTCCGTATTAGATGATCAAATAGTGTTGACTGATTCATGGTTGACTAACGATCCAGTGCTGAAATTCAAAGTTAATACTGAACCTTAACTCACACTATAAAGATACCAACATTAAATTCAAATTCCATGAATATTTGAGCAGATTGGTTATTCATAGAATTGGTGCTAGTTGGATGAAAGAGCATGAGCAATGTGCCCTTGGGCTGGTTACTTTACCTTCCTGAGTCTGAGTTTCTTTGGGGACAAAATGAGCTAATTTTTCTCACCTCTGGCTTATTTTGACAATTAAATGAGAATATGTAAAGTATCTGGCCCAAAGAAGGTACTTATTTAGGATGTTTCTTCATTTTATTTTTTTATAAATCATTTAAGCTAATTTTTTTCCAAAATACATATTTTCAACTTCAAAGAATTCTTTAGAATCCTGCCTAAATTCTTAATTTAATTTAAATCTTAGGCATATCATTGTGCTTTCAAATGTATTATAGCAGTCCGTCAGTCTTAACAAAACACTGCCCTGCCCTTCAAACTCTCCCCATCTCAGCTCCTACCAAGGTGGATAATCTAGGTCAATAATGTGGCATTTATAACTTTTATTTTCTAACTTCCAGTGATTCATATTATATTTATATGTGCATGACTTAACAGCCACTCCATTCCACCATGCTTCTCCACCCATAAAACATGAACCATGATAAATACTGAGATAACTCTTGGGGGAATCATTTATCAGTTGCAATGCCTTCCATCTCCCCTCCTCAATATCATGTTCTAGTAAGAACTAGTAGGGTGCTAGACCAGCATGGGAAGATATAGTTCTTGTCTATATGGTTTACAACTTTTCTTCCACAGACAGAAGACAGACATACAGAAGGTCAGGGGGAGGGGACCTTTATGTTGGTAGTAAGTATAAAGACCAATGACTAGTCCTTGGGAAGCCAAGCATTGAATATGTGTGGATAGCTAGATAAGCGAATACATCCTTTTCCCTTAACTTTGAAAACCTAGGCTGCCTGCTAGAAGGGAACAGGAGATGTACCTGTCTCCTCAGTCTTATCAATTGGCTTCTATACAGCAAATCTGTGAATATTGAGAGAGCCAGGTTGAGATTTTCTGCTAAGGCCCGAGGATTTGGTCCTCAGTAATTTATAGACAGAATGTTTTTGCTAAGAGGCCTGAGCATTTCCAAGGACCAAAAGATACAGAATTGTAAACATTGGTTTCCATGTGTTTCAGGTAACTCAGAGGTAAACCGAGGCGTTTTCCTGAACTATTCTCATTCCATGTGCAAAAACAGAGAAAAATAACATTACTTTCAGTGCACAGCTGAGATAGTGAGGTATGAAGGATTCAGAAGGCTTTACGTAAGAAAAACTCTTCAAAAGAAGAATAGAATCCTCCTTTTTAAAAAAAACAACAAAAATCTGTATTCATAATGTTAAACCTGAGCTAGAGATGTCTAAGGGATTCACGAGTGTGAAAAGTTACATAACTTTGTACTAATGAGGAACTTTAAATATTAACATATAGATTGGTAGAAGATCTCGTGGGAGTAGATTTGGAAAGAGATTGTTTTTTTTAGGCCAGGTAACAACTTTCAGAATAAGTAAAGGCATCTGGTAATTTGTTCTAGTAATTATTGGACTACAAAAGGCAATATCTTAACAGATCTTTATTGAACTGGATCTAGAGAATGAAGAAATACACTAGTTTACTATCTCCCAGACAATTCGATATAGAGAACACCCTGAAGTTGAATAAGAAATAAGATATAGGACTGGTTAACTCAAGAAATGTTGTGCTTGAACATGCTCATATAAATTCAAAGATACAACATCTTCAAAGGCAAACTAAAGAGGGCTCGGAACATTTGGAATTACCACTTTCAACCTCTTATTCACATCAGAGTGTACTGCGTCCTCACAGAATGATCTTTGGTGCTTGATTTAGGAGGTAGCTACTTTCTCAAGCAAATAGGAAGAAAAACAGTATAGTAATTTGTATGTCTGTCTCTGAGGTTCCAGCTGTAACAGGATGTTTATCTCAAAGGCCAGATGCTTCTGACCTGGACAAGTGGTACTTATCTTCAGCTAAAACCACTAAGATATCTTTAAAGTGCCTTACTCTGAGACTGTATTTCAGCTTATTCTGTTTTTCTATATTTCCAATATTTTAAGTTTTCATTTTCAAAATAATTATCACAAAGCACATATTTTATTAGAGAACCTAGTTATTTTTACTGAAGGTACATTTATGAAATTGATGGACCAAGTGAAAGAGCCAAAATAATTTATAAAATATTAAGGCTGGGAAAGAATAGAAAAATTTAACTAATGTATTATCAATTGAACACTCCTATATTAATGTAAAATTTTTAAATTTAAATTAGCAGAAGTTAATTGGAACATGCTGATAATACTTATTATGTGGCCATGGCAATCACTTACCCTCTCTGACTCTTAGTTTGTTCATCTGTAAAATTGTGTTAATGAATCTTCACAAAGACATTGAAAGGCTTATATTTATAAAATGCCTCATAAATATTAAAACATTGGGCAAATCTGCATTAGAAAATATATATCATACCTAGGAGGAGAGAATGACTAATTTAATGGTTCCTGGGTATTCTCCCCAGTACTGAGTTCCAACTCATAAAGACTCAGATTAATCATTACCTGGACTGTTTCTACATCTGTGAATATTAGATTATTTATCATACGTCTCAATCATTGGGGAAAAAAACCACATTGTTTTGTTAAGTGTAAATCCATAGATCCATAGCATCAGGGGATGTTCCAAAATATGCAAATTCCCTGAGAATAAATTTAAATAGTTATTAAGGAAAAGGACATAGAAGAGTGTCAGTGAAGTGTGATGGTCAAGCCCAAGGACTGGGGACTCAACAGAACTGAGTTCATATCTTTGCTCTGTAGCTTCATAATTATGGGATCTTGGCCAAGTCATTCTAATTCCCCAGTTTCTATAGTATCATGAAATGAGGATAATGTTGCCTCTTCACTGAGATGTAGTACAGAGCCCAGGCCATTCACAACAATAAATGATCATTACGGTTATTGTTACTCTTCTGTATAATTACTCCTGTCACTGTTGGATCAGCAAAACTTTCATTGATACATTTGGAAACGTGCCTGCATAAAATCCTGCTGAACTGTCTTTGTAACTTCATGTTATTTGAAGACACCTGAAAGTCATTATTTGTGCCATGATAAATGAGGACCATCCTAAACAAAAACACAAATCCTGCTAATACTTTGAGAAACAAAGTTTATTTAGCAGTGTTATGGAATACATGGGACAAACTATGCTGATGACAGCTGCAGGTTCTTTGTCAAAGATACAGATTGTGAATGCTAATCAGCATTTGTTTGGTTGTCCTTGAATGTCCTAGGAAATGATTGAAACAAAGTTATAGCAGAAACTAGACACTCAAAATGGTTCCTTATGTTCATACGTGGACCATAATCAACTATTAGCTTAGAATCAGACAATTTTCAGAATGCTATTTTAGTGAGGGCACAAAGGCTCCTGGCTTGATGAGTTTCTGCCCTAAATTTCATTAGACTTGAATGAATTATTAAATTACTGGGCTTTTTCTCCCCCTGAGGGTTTACAACTATAAGCAAGGAAAATGATTTTTTGGTCAAGGAAAGGAAATAATGTCTTAATTGCTGAATTGGAAGATAGTAGTGGAAAACATTGCTCTTAAAATGTAAGTATTTATACATTGTACCACTTTGAAGGAAAGTTGGGGAGAGTATTTGGAAGAGAAACGTATCACTATGCATATTGTTTTATTTACTCTTCTGATTATCCTCTTTGTTATTAAATCAGGTAAGATTAATCATTTTTCATTATATCAATCATATCATTATTATAATCAATGCTTCAACATGTAATGATGTCTTCAATTTAATGTCATGGATAAGAATAAAATATTTTAGTTTGTTTTCCACTCACTGACGACTTGTTTAATACTTTTTTTGGCTCATATAGATGGCTAATAAAAATAGAAGAACATGAGTAGTAAAATCTTAATTAACTTCATAAAAGTCTCATAAAATAGGGTATCCTGGGGAGTTACTGCCTTTATTAATAGAAACCCTCCACACTTTTTGTCAGAACTCTTTAATTAGTAATCAAAGTGTGCTGACTATACTACATTTTTCTTTGATGATCTGAGAGGGGTCATTATTTTGAAGTTCAGTTCTTACTGTTCATTACTGTAGTGGTACAAGATGTAGGAGATTGATTTTTATAAGTACTGATGGTGGGATAAACTCTTGATGTTTTGTGAAAAAAAAAAATGCCTGAAAAATGGTTTTGTTTTCTTGAAAACACTGCTATTGATTGAGTGACTACTATATGCCAGAAACGGGGAGATGTTTTGCTCACATATCTCTGATCCTCACAACTACCCCCAGTTTACTGAAGAGATGTGACAGCCACAGTCTTAGTTTGCCTATCTTCCAAAAAGTGGTATACAGAATACTGACACTAAAACTACCCCACTAAATTGAGACTTCCAGTGTGTGTGGAGTCCAGTTTGAATAAATTAGATGTTTACTAATCAAAATACCTATTTGTGTTGCAACAACAGCATAAAATGGAAGCTGCTCTAGAGAGACACAGAATTTTCATTTTGATGTTTAAGTGGACCTGGAAATGAGACCGTAGGCTTAAGAAGTAGATGCCCCTATGTCTCTTTACCATTTGGTAATATTACTTATCCCCTGAAGCAGGAGCGGAAGCTTCCGGGAGGATTGGGGATTGGCTCCTGTATCAGTCTGCTTGGGCTGCCATAACAAAATACCACAGACTAGGTGGCTTTAACAATAGACATTTGTATTTTTACAAATTCTGTATCTTTACAAATTCTCAAATTAGTTCTGGAGGGTGGAAATCCAACATCAAGGTGCCATCAGGGTTGGTAGTTCTGGTGAGGCCTCTCTTTCTGGCTTGTAGGCAGCACCTCCTCACTGTGTCCTCACATGGCCTTTCCTCTGTGCTCCCGTGGAGAGACAGAAGTCTGGTGTCTGTTCCTCTTCTTATAAGAACACCAATCCTATCGGATGAGGGCCCTACCCTTATAACCTCATTTGACCTCAGTTACCTCCCAAAGGTCCTATCTCCAAACACAGTCACTTTGGAGGTTACAGCTTGAATATATAAATTTGGGGGAGAACATAATTCAGTCTCTAACCGCATCTCATAGCACTCTCAATTCAATAGATTAGAATGTTTTATTAGGTTCAACCATATGAAACTACCATTTCTGCCAGTGAAAAATAGTCGATTATTGATCAAGTGGTTCAGCCTATATGAGGTCAATACAAATGCGCTTGACTGCTGAAATATTCAGTTAATTATCTCATAAATTGCAACATTAGGAAATAATAAGTTATATTTACTTATTTTTTAATGATATCTGTACCTCCCAATCTGATAGATTTCCAGCTGAACTCTTTAAAGGTAAGTTTGAGACCAAGTGAATTTTTATTACCTCATTGTAAAAGTCAGAATGCATGAGTTAAAACTGAATCAACGGCACATAACTTTAATGATTTACTTGGCAGTACAACTGCACTAAAACCCTCCTCAATGTGGTTTTCAGACTATAAATGTGGGTGTCTGAAGGACAGTCTTACTCAGTTGTGCAGCCAGAAGTATAAAATGAATAAAATATGGGGAGTTTGGGCTAAGCACACACATTTTTTTCCTCTGGGTCAGAAATTTAATTGCTGCTTCTTGCTCATACTGATAAGGAAGCCAGATGCTACGCTCCAGGAATTACAACAAATCAATTACCCACAAGTAACGGAGTCCCATATCAAGTGAGATAAGGATGCTTAGAAATCACCTTCATCAGAGCGCCTACCAGTGCTGTCTGAATCACCCAAACCTCCTTTGTATTTAAGTATTACCTCCTCTCCAGCTGGCTGTGACTGCATGATGAGGAGCAGATAAAATATGCATCTATCATATGTCATCCTCAGATTACATGGACCCCCAGTTCTGCTGGTGCTGCTGAAAACAAGTTTGCTGAATTTCTTATGGAGAAACTCACTCCATAAGATAATCTTGTACTAGAAAAGCATACAAACTACTGTTTTTCACTTGTTTAGAAACATATTTATTAAGAATCACACTCTGCAAAGATCTGTACTAGGCATAGTACAATAGATTATCTCCCATCTGCTCACAAAACAGATTATAATAAAGTCAATGTTATGAGTTTACACACCTGAAAATCAGGAGGATAAAAATTTCTAAAAATATATACTATGCCACCTTAACTTGGTGGCAGATGGGAGGGAAGACAGACATGTTTGACTATTCACTATGTGCCAGACACTTTATATACCTTAATCTTATTTATTTGTAGAACCCTGTGGAACAAGTACCATTACTCCCCACTTTGCCAAATCTGAATTTCAGAGAGACTTCTAACTTGCCCCTGATTAATAAGTAGCAGAACTGATGGTTGAATCCAGATCTGGCTGGTTCCCAAGAAATTTCTATTGCATCATATATATTGGCAATTTTTAATATGTTTTACCAATTCTACAAATACCATTTATAGTTAATATAAATATATTAAAAGATATATTTGAATCGATAAACAAGCTGTGGTATATCCATATGAGAGAGTACTACTCAACAATAAAGAGGAATAAAACTCCATAACTTGGATGAATCTCAAAGGCATTATGCTGAGTGAAAGAAGCCAGTGTCAAAAGGTTATATACTGTATGATTCCATTTATATGTCATTCTTGAAAAGACACATCTACAGTGATAGAGAACAGATCAGTGGTTGTCAGGGGCTAGGAGTGGGTGTGTGGTGTGACTATAAAGAAAAAGCACAGGGGAATTCTTTGGGTGGTGGAGCTGTTCTCTATCCCAATTGCTGTGGCAATTATCTGAACTATACATGTATTATAATTCATAGAAATGTACACGAAAACATCAAAAATAAAAATAAAAAAGGAAGTATTTGAAGTGTGGAAAAATTGTAAAAAAGATAGCACTATACTAAGACTTTTGATATTTTTATAGTTTTGTTCTTATACATACAGGTGGCATATTTTGTGAGAGTTTGTAATCCCATATGGAAAGGTATAAATTCTGACTTATTTGAAAGATGATAACATATGATGCTTAGGAATAATAGAGACTGACATGTACCTACAGCAGTCTTTTGGAGTTGGTATATGTATTTTTTTATCCTAAGGAATATTGCAAACATTTCAGACAAGAATTCAGTGTCATAAGAGGAACATCCCATCCAATATCTGAGGAATGTAGATAAAGTCCTTCTGCCAGAGCACATTCCCATGCTAGCTGATGGCATAAATAGGCCCCCTGTCCCAATGATGAGGGGAAAGCACAGCAATTTCTATGGAGGACTAGAGAACTAGGAAAGAGACATTGGAAAAAACAAGTGTCACTTGAGCCTAGGAAATGGAGTTTGGAAGGAGGCTGGGGCTGGTGGAAGGAGAGAGTGCCAGAATTTAATCTGGTCGTATCAGATAGTGGGTCACCCTCTGGCCACGTCCACTGACCACTTCCACTTGCCATTCCTAAATCTAACAGCTTAGTCAGGGTTGGCTTAGGAACTTGCATCACTGAAGGTTAGTGACAGAGGCTGGGGAGGGAGGGACTGGTCCTTTAAGAGGTTCTTCTGCAGCTTCTAAAAGTTATCGAGCTTTCCCAAGACTTCGGGCATGTTATTAAATGGGTTAATGTATGTGAAAAGAGTACTATAAGTTGTGGGGTGCCACAGAAGTATTAGTTATTATTAACCTTGAGACTGGGACACTGACTCAATGGAATGTATTAAACTAGAGGATCCACATCTGTAAGGTTACCAAAAGACCAAATGCTCAGTCTTTCAAATTTTTAAACATCCATTTCAGGTAGACACAATCCATATGTGCCTGCACATTGCACAAATATTCATACTGCACATTAATAAATACATATAAATGAGCTGAAAATTGTGAATTACTCAGTAAAACCACAGCAGCCCATCTTGATGAGATCACTCTTTCAGAAAAATCCATTAAAATGCAAATATGTTAAATCAAATTTGGGGGGTCAAATTTTCTGGGGAAGTACAATCTGTTAGCAATATTGCATCTCTTACAGAATTTCCATCTGAATTGCACTAATGATGTGCAGACTGAGAATGCAATGAAAGAAAAATTTCTAAGACTATGGGCTTCAGCTTTAGCAGATGTTATATGTTCTGATAACTAAATCAAAAAGAGACAGAGAAAAACCTTTACACACGCTTTACATGTGGAGAAAGATACTCCATAATGAGCAATTCAAGATGGAATTAAGGAAATATACACTATTTCAAAATAATATAATTCACATATATCAAAATATTAAATATATTTACAACATTACCCATGTCTTCTGGGTAAAGGCTTGAGTTCTGTTTTAACAATGCTGTTCACAGGCAGAGCTCCTCTCACCCAACTGATTCACAAGTGATAGTGATGATGTCACCTTTGATGCATCTGTGGCTCCCAGGCTTCTCAAATGAAAATAAGATTCAGACTGAGATACTACATAGCTATTTGGTTTACCATCAGTGCCTCGTTCCACCCAATGTTTAGTCTTATCTTTTTGAAGTCGTCCAAGCAGGACTGTTTGAAGCCACGGTCTGAGGTAACCTAGTGCAGAAGAAGTCTTCCAGAATCAAAACACTGTGGTTTTGTGTGTGTGTGTGTGTGTGTGTGTGTGTGTGTATGTGTGTTTTATACACCTCAGAGCACTAGCATCCCTGACCGTATTCTGTGACTCCATCCTTCTTTACTCTGACAGGGTTCCCAAACTTTGCTGCACGTTGGTATCCCTAGAAAGCTTCTAAAACTCTTGCTGCCCAGGTCATACTCCATACCAATTAAATCAGAATGTCTGGGCATCATAGCCAGGCAGATTTAATAATCTCCAGGTGATTCCAATATGCAGCAAAATTTGGAACTACTACTTTATGGCCAATCTGACATAGAGCATAGTGCCTGATACATGGCTGGCACTCCATGTATATTTGTAGAATAAACGAAAGAATCAAGCCTCAGATCAAGAGGTCTTCTAGCTATCGGAGTTCAGTTGCACCCTTTTTTGGCAGTAATTTCTCCAATACCCACTCCCTCAGATAACATGGAGACAAATGTTTAACCTCATTAGTTACAGATATTCAAATCAAAACAACAACACTGTATTGTCTTTTTTAAAAAAAACATTGTTATAAACAATATATGCCATGATAAAAATCTATGCTAGTGAGAATGTGCTGAGATGAACATTCTCATACATTGCCTGTAGTATAGTCTCATTGGAAGGCTTTTTGCTCATATGTAACAAAAACTGGCTCCTTGACCCAGTAAGTACATGTTTTTAAATCTATCCCAATAAAATAATTGAAATTTAAGAAATTTTGGTGTAACCACCTTATATTTAACGTGATGAAATGGAAAGATTCAAATGTCTAGCAACAGGGCATGCTTGAGTAAATTATGAAATAGCAACTCAATAGTATATCAAGCAGCAAATAAAAATATTACCAAATATGAAACATTGAAACAAACAAATATGAAATAAATATGAATATTTATACAACATGAATATTGAATACAATATGAAAATATTTTATTAGAATTAGAATTAGACTCAGATTCTTTTATTGTCCTCTTCTTTTTTCCTGTTTCTAAATCATTCTTTAGAAAAAATATCACATTCATAATGAAAAAACAAAACAAAAATTATATCACTGAGAAGGCCATAATCTAGATCTAAATTCAATGATGGTGCCTAAAATGGGAAATAAATTGTGTCCCACAAAGGAAATTCACCTATGCAAGGGCCATTCTTGTTTAGCTCTATCACAACTGTGCAAATACTATCAGAATTTAGCATGAGTGAGTTCACCCTGAGGTCCACAGTAGTTAGCAATTATTTTACAGAGGAGCTAGAATTTGAATGGAATCTTGAATATGTTTGGATTTGAGTAAGAGGAAAAATTTTGGTAGGAGTTTTGAAATATCAAAGTTTTGAACAAAGAAATGGAGGGCAGGAGTAAGGCTGGTGTGTTTCAGAGAGAGGTGGAAGATTGGCTTAGCCAGAGGAGAGGGCCAGTGTTGGGAAGAAATGGGAAACTGTTTTGGATGGCGAGACTGATCTCGGGTGGCAGCAAGTCTTAGCAAAACAGTCTGAGCTTTAGCCTAAAAATAATGGGGAATCATCTAAACTACTTGATTAGGAAACAGATAAGGGTCAAACAGCACATTGTACGGACTATTTGGACATTGGTTTGTATAATAATTCACAAGGTGGAAGGATGGGAGACACACAAATGATCAACTGAGAGGCAAATGCAATTATTGAAAAATACAAGAGCGACCTTTACGAAATTCAGTGGTAATCATGTTGCCCCATTTTTTAAACACTTCAGTGAATTTCTTTTATCTCAGAATAAAGAAAATACTCTTTAACATTATATATAAGGTCCTACATGGCATAAATCCTACCTACCTTTTCCAGCTCCTCTACGCTGTACCATATTCCCCCTAAATCTGTACTTCACTTCTTGCAATCTCTACTCAGCATGCTACCTCCAATCATAAGGCATTTGCACGTAGAGAATGCTGCCTAGAATGCTCCTTTCTGCCATCTTTGCCTAATTAACTCCTGCTTATACTTTATATTTCAGTTTAAGCGTCACTTCCCAGAGACATCATCTCCCACTTCCCTAATCCTCCTGTTATAGGCTTACAAAAACCAAGTGCCTTTCAGGGCATTGCAGTTGTCTATGTTGAGAGTATATATTTGTTTGGATTACTATTTGATAACCCTTTGTCACTCTTCTCAGCCCCATGAGGGCTGAACCTATGTTTTACCTTTCTTTCGTATCTCCACTGCCCAAAAAGTTTCCTGGCACCTGGTATGTACTTAATAAACAGTTTTTGAATGTATGCATGATAATTAAGGACTAGAATAGGGTGGTAGGGGTACAAACTAAAGAGAAAGGATGAGAGGGAGAGACATTTTAAAAGAAGAACCAACAGGAACAAAGGAGAGTGATGAGTAAAAGACGGTGCCAGAGATTTTTGTCTGGATGATTGGGAGTGGTAGCGCCATTAACCATAACAGAGGGGAACATGGGGTAGAGGGGAGCAGGTAGATTTAATGTTGTAAAGCTCAGAAATACGTCAGACTCAGAGACACAGATTTGAGAATTATCTACATAAAGATGATGATTAAAATAAGAATCAAGAATATTTCACAGTGTGTGTATATATTCATATTTTCTTCATATTTCTTTATGAAGGGACCTGTACTTAAAATTTAACACTCATGTGTCTTACTCATTTCTCCCCACGCAGGAGCAGTGATTAGTCTGACTGGGAGTGACAGTGACATTCACTGGTTCACATTTTTCCACTGAGTAAATCTTTCCTAATTAAAGCCTGAAAGAATGGAGATTCACCTCCCCACTTTTTTGGGAGATAGCAATTCTAGGTGTGTCTTCCAATTTGTTTCCTTGAATGGGTTATTTCAATCTCTGAGCTTGGGATAAGTGGAGAGGCAGAGAATATTAGCATCCCTTTTTGGCCATGAATCTATAGAAACAGTTAGTATTCATTTGCTGATGTCCTACATCTAGTTTTTCAAATGGTTCAATATTATACAGTAGAATCCAGTGATATTATATATTAGCCCCCTAGAACCCCAATATTCTAGAAATGGTTAGAAAGAAAAGTATAAGGGTGAAGGATAATAGAGCAGCCGGTGAAACAGAGAAGTAATTGTTGGAAATATTTGAAGATGTCAAGGATTTCCCAGTGTCAAGGAGACCAAGGAGGGAGAGTTCACAAAGGACATGTGAGAGGAGCACAGATCCAATCTGCCAGGCCGACTAGGGGCATTAGGACAGAGTCTGAGCCACTGGTTGTGGTGATTAGGTCCCTGGTCCCTGTACAATTTTATTCTATGTGGAATGGTCAAAGAGGAAACTAGATTTCAGGAGGCAGCAAGGAAACAGAGGCAGGAGGTCCAGATTATTTGTTGTAGTAGTTTCAAATTCAATAATAGGAGGGGAATAGAATAATGGCTGGAAGAGGTGGTAAGGTGAAGCCTGTTTTCTTCTGTTTTGCTTTCTCCAAGAAAGGAAAAGACCAGCGCACACATTTGATGATTAAGAACCCATAGAAATATGCATGAATAAAGAAGCCAGAGTGGGGATAACCTGTTCATGGGGGTAGATTTTTGAAAGAGACAGAAGAGAGGGAGAAGGTGAGATGGGCAGTAGCGTCAACCTTCGTGGAGCCATCTTCCTTCACTGAGACTGGAGGGTGAAGGTAGATGTAGCAACCCATGAAAACTGAGGAGAGAAGCTGATGCGGTCCTCTACCATGGGGAAGTTGAGAGAAAAGAGCCAGCGAGGGTAGATGAATCAAAACATAATGTTCTCAAGAAGGCTGATGACTCTCACTTTATCTGAAAACAAGCACTGTTTCCTCTTTAATTTAGCTCTGGTATCAAAGTCTCTCTTTTAGATTATAGAGTAAGTGAGAAGTATACTAAAATAGAACACACTAACCAATTGAAAAGCAGAGTTTTAGAAGGATATATGTATATATATCTGAAAGGACCTGTGCATTCCAGTTTGGAAACCCAAACTCCCATGAGAACAAAGCTTCATCTTGAAGTTGAAAGCAGACCTTAAGATTCCTGCATCCAGGAAACGTGACTACCACTCTCTTCACTCTTTCCAATCCCCCTACCACCCCTTTCTTCCCTTTTCCTTTGGGAAAAAATAGCAAGGACATAAAACACTTTTATTTTTCTCTTTCAGCTGCTAAAATATCTTATGAATATGACTCGTTTTTAATGAATCCTATATCAGAGCAAGTAAAGCGGTGCCAAACCCTCTGATTGATCCGGTGCCACGTTTTGAGGCTGAACTAAGTCATGGGACATAGCTAATCAGCATAGCCTGAGAAAAAGGAGAAACAAAATTAATCCCAGGAGGTTTTTCACATGGTCTAGCACTTGTCTAGTGAAAATCGGTAATATATTATAGACCCATTTTTATGAGAAAGGTGAAAATATTTCAACATGTAGAGTAAAACAGTTTTGTATTAAAAACAAAAGGCAAAAGCAATGTAGTTGATGGCAAGATTGGTTACATGTAAAATCATTACATTTTAATAATGAGTTTCTTCAAGCAACTTGAAGTATAGAAAAATAAAGTTTATTAATTATCGATTTTCATTTGTTCCCATTTTAAAAATAGGAAAATGGAGGACCAAGAAGAATAAGATAATTCAATGGTTTCCCTTGACTCAGCAAGTTGCTATGAATTGAAAACAAACTTCTTAACATGAAAACATGGATAAAATGAGTTATAGAGGGGTGCTAGCTACTTTCAGGATGGGATAATAAAAATGAGAGTTTCAATTCATGTCTTTTACGTGCTAGACATTATACTAATTACCCTATATTTTTTGCATTTTTATTATGAAACATTTCAAACATTCAGAAAAGTTTATATATATATATTTAAATATATAAGCGTATATATACATATATATAGTTATACATTGAGGATTTAAATATATTTGATGTATTTCAATCCATTAGGTTATTCTTATTTATACTCCAATTATCCTATTTTTGGCCAGTAGGAACATCTTCACATCAGTTTCCTGGATCCTTTTAATGTAACTTAAATTATCATGGTTAGTTTCCTTGCTTCTGGTATGATAAGATGTTCCAGGATCATCTCATAGAAGTTTTGCTTCAGACCTAGAACTAGCTATTTTTTCCAAGGTGCTTTGGTTCCTTTTAGGGGAAATGATATTTAGAGACCAAAATCTGATCAATAGGAGTTGCTTTATTGCCATCAGGTTGGTCATGGTTTCTAGGCCTTTCCAATGGATAGAGCTATTTTTTTTTTCTTTTAGAGAAGACACACCATAAATTCTTACTGACATTCTAATTCAAAGTCAGGAATACAGAGTTTGTACCTAACCTCTTTGGTCTTACATCTGTACCTCCTTTCTTTGGTGCTGAAAATCTTTCACTAATATAACCTACAGTTCCTCACACTCAGCATATTCAGAATTAAAGCCATGACTGACTCCCACATACCCCACACCTGGTTTTCCTTCTTGTTCCCTATTCTAGTGAAAAGCATCACTTTACATCCATCCAGACACCGGACTGGAAGCTTGGAAGTTATTTCATTGTTTACCCTCTGTTTCATGTGCATGTTAAATCAGGTCCAAGTGCAATGGATTATACCTGCTCTCTCTGAAATTCCCTCCCTCCTCCATTCCCTCAGCCATCATCTTAGTTCAAGCTTCATCGTTGCTTGTCTATTTCATGCAATTGACATGCCCTACCTCTCAATTTGTATCTCTCTAATCTTCTCTCCACATTGCTGTCAGAGTGTATCTCCCAACATGTGAACAGATGTCATTTCCTTGCTTGAATAAGAATCTTTAATGCCATCTTCTCTTGATATCCTCTCCATTCTGTGTCATCTTTGAGATTTCAGACTCTATGCAATACAAGCCCTTCCTGATCCCTCTTCTTTCACCTGTCTTTGCTCATGACACACTTTCACATATACTTGATGAATTATAATTTTCGGGAGCATTCTCTGATAACCCTATGGGGTTATAACCCTATGGGATTATAAGCCTTCCCAAGTGTGCACATAGTTTTCCATATTTACCTCTTATTCTACTCATTTTACTTTCTGTAATTATTGCTTTTATGGTCTTATTCCCCTACTACACTTTACACCTTTATGGCAGAGACTGTAGAGCTAAGAACCAATCTTTGGTGTTAAACACACTTGAGCTTACATTCTAGCTTTGTCTTTTCCTGGCTGTGAGCTTTAGGGCAATTTAACTTCTCTGAACCTCAGTTTCCTCATCTGTATACTGGCCAACCTACCATATAGGGCTGTTGTAGGGATTAAATGAGGCAATGCCTACAACGTGTTTGGTATAACTCCTAGTTCATAAGAGCCTTCAATAAATATAAGCTGTTACTACTATCATCTATGTCAATAGAGGATTAACAAATGGAAAATGAGGACAAAGTCAACCTCCAGGGGAGGCAATCTTATCACCAGAGGCAGGTACTGATGCAGGAAAAGCAGAACTAAGGGCCTACTGGGAATAGAAACTGCAGGTCAGCAAGTGGCTCCCCTAATTAGACCAGGAGTGACAAACAAACCAGACCCAAGGCGCAACTCTCAATTGAGGCTGTCGGGAGACGGCTAAGAAGCTAGGTAAAGAAAAGTAGGACGCACAAGGGACGGTTCTCAGGAAAGTGCTTTTTACACATCTTTTCTGGGTTGGGGGATTTGAAGTTACATGGCTCCATTAAGAAGCAATGTTAAAAGTAGATGCCTGATGTTATAGGTAGAATCGTGTCCCCCAAAAACATATACTGAAGTCCTAAGCCCCAGTACTTCAGAATGTGACCTCATTTGGAAATAGGGTCCTTACAGAGGTAATTTATTTCAGATGAAGTCATTAGAGTGGGCTCCAATCTAGTATGACTGGTGTCCTTGTGGAAAGGGGAAATTTGGACGCAGAGACAGACATGCACAGAGTCAAGACGATGTGAGGACTACACAGGGAGAAGACAGCCATGTGACTGGAGTGATACATCTACAAGCCAAAGAATGCCAAAAATTGTCATCAAACCAGAAGCTAGAAGAGGCAAGGAAAGATCCTCCCCTAGAACTGTCAGAGAGAGCATGGCCTTGCCAACACCTTGATTTCGGAGATGTAACCTTCAAAACTGTGAGACAATAAATTTCTATGGTTTTAAGCCACATTGTTTTTGGTGTTTTGTTATAGCAGTCCTAGGAGACTAAGACATCTGGTAATATAAAATAATAGCCAGTTCCTTCAGACCACGTAAGGCACTGTGCTAAGCCCTTTTCACGTCTTCACATTCAATCCTCACACTTCTATGGGTTGGAAAATGTTGTGTCCATTTTATAAATGATAACACTGAGGCTTAGTGAGGTTAAGCAACTTTCCTGAGATCACACAGCTAGTAAAGGGCAGAGCCTAAATTTGAACCCACCCTACCTGCCTGAGAGCGCATGCTCTCGATCACCACATACTGCCCCTTGGTGCATACAATAGCACACTGGAGCTTTAGAGTAAATGCAGAACAAAACCCGAGTTCAAGGATATTGTCATCTTAGTAAAGGATGGGTGTCATCTGTGTCTATATGCCACCTTCCTGAAACAGTGCTGAAGGCAGGCAGCTGTGATACCATGGAAACAAATAGAGTAAGAATGAGATGGTCTGGGTTCAAGCCCAGACATTTTGATACATGTTTGGCTTTAGGAAGACATTTAATCTCTCAATTTCCTCTTATGCAAAAAAGTCTCCTGGTGCTCCAGTTCCTCCTTGTATCTCTCTGTAGTCATACATTCATTTGTTCATTCAACAAACATATCCCAAACAATCACTATACACCAATGAACAAGGCGAGGCATTGGGATTTCAAAAGGGAAAAGACAGCCTCTTAGAATTTCCAGTCCAAATTTTGGCACTTGTGTTACATTATTGTGGTTTCTGTACATGTTGGTTATCTTGAGTTGACATTAAGGATGAGTCAGATTTTTTTCCACTATTTCCTCATTAGTATGAATAGCAGTTAAGAGCACTGATTTGGAAAAGACAGATCTGGGTTTGAATCTGGGATCCCCATGTATTATTTATGTGAGACTGGGCAGATTACCTAAGCTCTCTACACTTAAATTTGTAAAATGAGAATAATAATACATATCTCATATTGTCATTTTGAGGATTAAATCAGATAAGATGCACAAAGCAAACAGTTCAGTGCTTGGCAAATCAAAAGGCTTAATAAATCTGATATTATTATTAATCATTTGGTACATTTTCTGGAACATAAGAAATACTCAAATAGTTAATAAATTGATGAAATAAGATGATATAATGAAAGAATTTAATCAACTATTATAGGTTATAGGTTATAAAATGTAACATATTTTCTGCAAAATCTGCATATCACTTTCTGTTATCACTTTCTTTCCAAAGGGTAAAATTTGAAAACTGTTTGGAATGCTGCTAAGTTTTAATTTTCTGGAAATATTGGTGATAAAAAAGAGACTGTCAATATTCGTTCCACAAGTCAGAAAAGGTAACTAAATATGAATAGCTAGTGCATTGAGAGCTTATTTTATGCAAAATAAATTCAGGTTATCTCACTGACTGTTTTGCTTCAATCAGCTGCTTAGTTAAAAACTAATCTGACTCATAATTTTGACAGATTAAAGTAAACAATAACAATAAAAAACAAAATCAAATAGATTGTTTAGAATAGGTATTGCTGCTTACCTCATTTATTTCTACCTTTATTATCTCTGAAAGTCTAAAGTAAATCTACCCACCAAGAGGCCAGCCTGTATGATACCTATTCCAGAAGCCATTTATAACCACCAGCCTAGAGCAGCCCCAATCTATTTTTCTCGTATTCCTTTCACCACAGACCACATTGCAGCAATTATTTGAATATGGGTCTTACTTCTTTTGTTGGACTCTAGAGTTCTTGCAGGAAAAAATCTATATGATAGGTTATCTTTGCTTCTCATGGCACTTAATATAATGCTTTGCATAGAAAAAATATTTGTTACGTGAATGAATTGAAGAAAAAAATCAATGGGTGGATACATGAATGAACGAATAAATGAATAGTTGCATTTCTGAATCATTATTTAGAAACACTTGATAAAAACATTACCAACATCTTGAATGTATGATATTTCCAAATTTTAGAAAAATTGGTTAATGCTTTGTAGCAAGACAATCTCGCCTTAGCCCTACACGCCACCATTCACTCACTCACTCATTCAACATTGTTTATTGAGTGCCAATTATATACCAGTATTATAGGATGCAGTGAAGATCCGTTCTTCACCTGCCAACAGAGTGTTCTTTCTAAAGCAGAAAATCTACTGTGTTTTACCATTATCTTTTGGACAAAGTTGAAATATTTTAGCATGGAACACATGTATCTGCCTACCTATCTCACCTTACAACTTGCCGCCATAAGTCTATTCTCTATCCTTAGAACTCCTGGCAATTTCTCACCATCCTATAAACTCTCAAGTTTCTGTGCTTTATGATATGACATTTCCTTTGTCCAGACCATTCTTGTCCCTAATAATTTCTACTCAGTATTTAAGACTCATTTCAAAGTCACCTACTCTTGGCAGTCTATCTGAGCAAGCAGAGTCATCCTGACCTCACTTTGTAAAATTTCTTTCTCGGTATGCTCTTTGCATCCTATATTTGCTTCTATCATCACATTGAATGTAATCTATCATACTTTTTGATTTACCAGTGACTCTTTTCTGCTGGATTGTAAGTTCCTTAATAGGAGGCTCTATATCTCGTTTACCCCTATGTACCTAGTACCAGGAAAATTGGAGGTACTCAATACATTCTTTATGAATGAGGAAAAAAAATCAAGGGACACTTTAAAACTAGTCATTTATTATAATTACCAAATTCTCCATTCTAATGATCATATGCTATCTAAAATATATTAATAGTAATACCTATATTTACATAGTGCTTTATTCTTTCCAAAAAGCATTTGAACTAGTTTAAACTGAAAATTTCTATTTAAAAATAAATTATATACACGTAACTCATTCATTTCAGGGTGAAGTAGTCATAAAAGTATTTGTGTTTTGTAATTTTCCTCCTTCCAGGCACTTGATGGGACTGCACTCTGCATTCCCTTGAGGTTGGGAATGGATGTGTGACATACTTTAGCCAATGATTTGTGAAGGGAAGTGGAGCAGGCCACTTCTGGGTAGAAGCCTTTAGAAGACAGTGCTGAATTCCCCTTGACATGACACAATATCGTACCCCAGAGTCAAGTCAACAAGGAACAGAGCTCACTATTGACCTGAGATGGATATGTTGCAGGAGCAAGGAAGACAAAACAAGAAACAAAACAAAATCCAAACCTTTTGTTGCTGAAAGCCACTGAGATTTTTAAGGATTTTTGTTACTGCAACGTATTTTCGTTTATCTTGAGTAATACCTAAAGTATGTTCGCATGTGAGAATTACATAATGGTATTTCCCTATGTAATTTACTCTCATCCCTAGTTATTATTTAATTTTTGGAAAGATCAAAGTTGTGAACAGTAATACAGTGTGATGATCATACTGATTCTCCCTGTATCTTTAGCAGAAATGCCTATGGAAAGAAATTTAGACCACCAAAATCAAAATCATGAATTTTGGTGAAAGAAGGGGAGTAGCTGAGAGAGGAGGGTGAAGAAGAAGATGAGAAGTGCATTTGGTTTGGGAGAGGTTTACATCTGAAAAGGCTCCATGCCTAAGGCCCGACTGACTCATGTTGCTCATATGTTTGTCTATCTTTTTTAGAAGACAAGAAGGAGCAATAACTATATCAATATGTAATCCAATAAATCTGACTATTTTCAGAACAAAGGACACATTATTGAGTACCAACTGCACAGCTTTAATTAGTGCTGTGAGGATCTAAAAGGGAGAACTGGACAAGGACTCCTGCTTTCTAGATTCTTCCTTCTCAGTTTGGTCTTTGGATTACTAATTGCAGAACTCACTGAGTCAGGTTCAAAATTTACTCAAATTTGTCTACTCAACATTTTCACTTAATTGGTGTAAAAAATATTTTTTGAATATATTAATTGGCTCAAGTGGACTAAAACTATGTACTCTAGGTATTCTAAGGAGAAAAAAAAAAGTAAGATAAATTGATTATTTAAGTATTTGCATATTATGTACTGGAAATGCACTTAACCACATAGACACACATAATTAAAATATCCCCATAGTAAAATATTAAGCCTGTCCTAAGACCAAGAGAATGAAATAGAAGAAAATCAATGGCATTTCCAGGTTTTAATATCAAATCCCCAGTCTTGGAAAATTTGAATTCGGAGATCTTAATAGCTGGTCAAATTCTCACACTGATTAAAAACATTGTATACCTTACTTTTACGCTTTAATGAACTAACTTGCATCAACTTTTGTTGTGTTTTAAACAACTATTATCTCATATTCTACACTTTATTTATAGTTATGATACTAAAACTATTCTGAGACTTCATGATACATATTCCTTGTTTTCTATAAAACTCAATATATCCAAATATGATTTTCTCATATAACTAAAGCATTCATTACAGACATCCTTTAAATAGCAAACTCCTGATGAATGTAAATGCTGACAGTTCATCAACTACTTGACAGAGAATCTTGAAGGGCAGAGAAGTGGTGAAGGTGTTATGAAAGACTGCCAATTGCAAATCAATCAGAAATGCAGATAAAATAGCTCTTCTAATGTAAGTCAATGTAATTAGATTTGCCCTTATTTGATTTGCACATAACTTTTCAGAAATTTACCTAATGAATAAAAGACACGGATGCATAAAATTAATTCAAAAGTTTAGCGTTTGTATGCTCTGCCTCCAGGTTGCAAATTTCTCAAATTAATTCCTAAATTTGCTAAAACATGTTTTTAGTTAAACGAGAGTAAGCTCCCTTACACAAAATTAGTGGCATGAACATGTTAAAACATTTCTACATTTCCAATCTCTGAAAATTCCTCTGCCACACCAAATCATTCGGCTCCCATACTGAAGCTTCTTAAATCTACCTTTCCTATTTTTTCCTGTTCTTCAATCCTATCTTTCCAACTCCAAACAGAACACATTTACTAATCCTCAAACCCAATATAGCACGCATTCTTTCAAAACCAATTTATGAAACATCAACCTTGTAGGTACTGTGCTAAGTGTGGGAAAGACAGTGCTAACCAAACCAAAACTTTTCTAGTATTATTTAGGCTCCAGTCTAAAACCAACTTCCAATTCCCCCTATTGGATAAAAACTCTCCAGTTATTCCCATCGTTTAAAAAAAATATTTTAGGCTATATTCCCTGGAATCATTATTTTAGTTTTTCCTTTCTCCTCATTCTTTATATTCAATCTGCTACTAAGTATTACTTCCTTCAGAATTTTTGTAATACTTATTCATTAATTTATTTAAAAAAAATCATGTGTCAAGGACGGTCTAGATTGTGGAAATACAACAATTAAAAAACAAAATAAAACAAAAAATGCTTACCTATTATAGGGGAAAGATAGACAATAAATAAAAATAAAGTGGCTAGGAAAGCTATGAAGAAGAATTGTATGAAGAGGATAACAAAACGTCATTGTGTAGGTTAACTTTAGTAGTCAAAGAAGGCCATCCTTTGCTCTTTGTATAACATAGAGTATTTCTGGTCCCTTAACATCGTTTGCTTGAATTAGTACAACCTGTGGTCTTCCTGACTTCGCATTTATCTTCCTATTCATCTTTTTTAATCCTTCCAGACTATTCGTCAGGAGACACTGAGCATAGTACACATTACACTTCTTAATTTTTTTGGTGAGGAAGATTAGCCCTGAGCTAACATCTCTGCCAGTCATCCTCTACTTTATATGTGGGTTGCTGCCACAGCATAGCTGACGAGCGGTGTAGGTCTGCCCCTGGGATCTGAACCTGGGAACCCTGGCCGCCAAAGTGGAGAGCACCCGAACTTTGACCACTACACCATGGGGCTGGCTCCATTATGCTCTTTTAAATATCCCTTGTTGGCTACAGCAGGGGCTCCATAAAGCAGTCTATTGATTGTGAGCATGTTTTCTATTTGTTTTTTGTTTTTTAAGACAGAAAACTTGGAGACTTTCTTAGGTTTATAGATTGCTAACCTCCCTGTTCCGATTAAACCTTGAAGCCCTACTTGAAATATCTATCTCTTGTAAATTCCGTATATCACTATCTGTCTCCAGTGGATAATTTGATTTCCCACATCAGAAGTTTCCACTAAATAACGAAGTCACAATAATGTAACCCCAGAGGACATTTACGTTATTTACATTGTTTACTTTTATTTGCTGTTGGAACTTCCTTTAATCCTTGAGTGCCTTCTAGAATATACAGTTGGTTTTATATTATAACACATTATAATTTGTACTAGAATCCATCCATTACCTTCCTATGCCCAAAAATCCTAAAATAAATTTTTTTTTAAAGTTTGTATAGAAAATTGTGATGATATTTTGTCATCCTTGATACTTAGTCTACTCATTTCTGACATCCCTGTATATGGTAAAACTGCAAGACAAATATCTGCCTATCACCCTTCATTTTACAAGAAAGATGAAGACAAGCCAGTCTTCACCTGGCCCAGCTGTCTATAACCACAGAGACCAAAGAATTTAAACATGAAAGTGCCCTCTAACAGGGTAAATGTGTCCTGTTTTATGTAGCTCATCTGTGCTTGAGTGAATCCTCTTTACCTAATTTTCAAGAGGCACACAAATGGAAAGCTGGATTATTTTTATTGTTTTCTGTGCTGTTGGCTACTTCATCCTAAGAATATCACATATAACATGTTCCATAGAAATAAACAGTTTAAATCTTATAAGGACTGTGCCTAGGGAGACGTTGTGTGCTTCTTTCCAAGTCCATTGTCACAGCTTCAGAATCTCCCTTTGGTTCAGGATAATATGCACAGAGAGAGAGAAAAAAGCTGATTCTCTGCTTTACTTATGTTAAATCCTCCCAGGTATGATTAAATAAAATTCTATTCTTTTGTATGTCAGTATAATTTTACCTTGATTTATTTTATTGCTAGTTTAACATTTGAGTTATTTTAAATAAGGGAACAATGCCAGTACTTATAAAGCATGTCTTTATTATTGCAAAGCCTGTTCATTCTAATTCTAAGCTGGATGTGTTAATCTATACTAGTGAAAAGAATGTGAGGGGCCTATCTCAATCATGTCTAACCTGTTATGCCTGGAACATAACCAATCCTTGAAAGGTAAATGTCAAATGAATAAATAAATGAATGAATGCTAGTTAGTTTTGTTTAAATTTAATATGTCTTTATTAATGACCTTTCAGATAATTTTTTCAAGTATATACCAATATACTATTATATTATATTATATTACTATTCAATGATTAATGACCATACTTGAAATTGGGGGAATATTTTGAAGCATTTCTCCACTAGCAAACTTTAAATAAATTAAGAGATTTCGGGTATCATAGGTACATTTCAGAACCCAAGGCTATGTCCAGGTTAAAAATGAAAGGAGAAAAAGCGATCAAGTTTTGAAATAATAAGTTGTCTTAATGTCCACATCAACTTAGCAATTAGATTTTTGTATCAATCACATGAAAGTGAAATTTTTCACTCAGGCAGGCAACTCTTATGCTCATTAAAATAATTATCCTGATGTGGTCAAAACTGAATTAATTCTTATTTCCTGTATATACTCTACTCCTGCTTATGTGGCTTTGCCTGGGATTCCCTTACTCCATCTCTCCACACACAAATCCTACCTACCCTTTAATAGTTTTAATGGTGCCTCTTCCATGAAGGCTTTCTACAAATCTCAACTGAAAGAATTATTTTCTTCATAACATTTTAACTTTTTGGTTATGATACTTGGCATAATGATCACTAATTTGAAATTCAGAAAGTCTGTTTAAAGTTCCAGTTCAGCATCTACTGACTGAATGGTACAGAGTGACCTGTACCTTATGTACCTCATTATACTGATCTGACAAAGAGGAATACTAGTACTTGTAGCAGAGGTAATGCTTTTTGCTTCTTATGTTATTTTCTTTTTATGGGCCCACAGGAAACAAAATTTCCCAGCTTCTCTTGGATTTGTATTCAGGTCATATGACTGATTCCGATGAAGAAAATGTGAGCAGAAATGACTTGTGTTGAATTAGACTGAGGGAGTTATCAGCTGGTGGGCCTCTGACGGTACTCTATCCCTTCACTAGTAGCCATGTTTTGAGATGGAGGGGCTAGGACTGAGGTTTATGACTGATAACCAGGGTCAAAGATTCTAATCTCTCTGATCTATGCTTGAAGGAGACACCTTGCTGACCCCATAAGACACTTTGCATGAGTGAGAAATAAACTTTTATTGAATCAGTCACTGGAATTTCAGAGTTAATTTATAATCAAGAATAGCTTATCACCTCCCAACACCTATACTCTCTTATCTCACAGAGTTGAGGTGAGGATTAGTGAAGAATAGCACTTTTCAAATATATACTATATACCAAGTATTATGCTAAATTTTTTACCTGTATAAACTAATGTAATAATATATTGAAAGTATCTTGGAAATTATAAATATTAATTGTATGAAATGATTAATAGTTTATTTCTACACCTGTCTTCTCATTTTACTGATCTGTAGATTCTTTAAGAATGGATTGGAATATAATTTATCAGAGGCAGTATTGCAAAATATTTAAGAATGTGGGCTTTAAATTCAAATCTTATCCATGCCACTTACTAGCAGCTTCACTGTACAAGTTACTTAATATTTCTGTGTCAGGTTTACTCATCTGTAAAAGAGGGTGAATAATGCCTCCTACCTCATTGAATTTTTGTGGAGCATTAATGATTTAATGCACATAAAGTGCTTCGAAAAATACCTGCCGTAAACCAAAGATCCAAAAAATGTTTAACTGTTATTATTTTCTACATGT
Source organism: Diceros bicornis minor (assembly GCF_020826845.1). Taxonomy (NCBI): domain Eukaryota; kingdom Metazoa; phylum Chordata; class Mammalia; order Perissodactyla; family Rhinocerotidae; genus Diceros; species Diceros bicornis. Next base: position 34,309,130 of record NC_080743.1, read on the forward strand.
TCTTCCCAGAATGCAGCAGTATTTTGGAAAAGTGAATAGATGATAACCCTAAATTTTTCTCATCTCTGCTATAATGAATTTTCTTGGATTATAGCATAACTTTACATATCATGTCTGTAGTCAAATTTCCTATAATTTCTTTTCCACATTGTTTTGTATCATACTCTTATAGCTTAAGTTTTTATATCAAGGATTTCCCTTTAAAAATGAAAAAACCACAATTTTTACTTTTTTGGGGCCATGTGGATATACACAAGATACAGAACTTGTTGACCTTAAACAAAGATACACATGGATCTGCTGAGTTGGTGGAGACAGAGAGGGCTGCTCTCAGACATGTCTTTGCATGAGTTGATTTGAATGAGGCAGAGTTTGAGGGTAATGGAGGTGGCAATGTGCCGTCCTTTTCCCAGAGCACTACCACAACATAAATAAATCTTAGCCCTGTGGAGAGGGAGAAGAGGCATAAATAGAAGGAGATGCTTTCGTGAGGGACATCGGGAGAACGATGCATCTGCAGTGCTGGGTCAGATATGCCTTCACTTTTAATTAAGGAGCTCAACATTTATAATCTGTCCAATAATTAATGCTTTGTTGATAAAATTAATGTTTCCACATAGATAACTTGACTTATATACTATCAAAAATGTAAAGCACTATTATAAAAATATGACTATGTTTTATTTTATCTATAATTAAACTTATATGGCTTAAACATCTTGTAAAATAGTTCGAACCAAGTAATTTTGGTTTACTAAATTTATCAAACAATTCATTCAGTTGTTCATTCATTCATTCAACAATTATTTTTTGAGGAACCAACACATACCAAGCATTGTGCCAGGCCCTGAGTGTACACCAGAGAGCAAATTTGGACGTTATTGCTGTCCCTGGGAAGGTTACCATCTAATGAGAGACACATACAATCAACAAGCAAATACATCATTGTCAATGCAAAAAGTATCACAAAGAAAATGAATAAAACTGTTTGACTGAGAATACAATGAGAATAATTACTTTACTTGGGTGGTCAGTGAGAGCCTCTCTGAGGAAGAGTCATTTAAACTGAGACCTGAAAGTGAAAAGAAGTCAGCCCTGCAGAGTCTAGGAAAGAGCATTCTAGGAGAAAGGAAGAGCACCTGCAAAATTCCAATGGAGTTCCTTGCACAGGGTGGTAGGTAGTGAGAGAGAGAGAGAGTAAGTGGTAGTAGTTGGGCTAAATCATAAAGAACGTTGCAGCTTATGGAAAGAAGTTGAATTTTTCCCTAAATGCAATGGAAGGCATTTAAGGGTTTTACACAGATATAAATTGATTTGTGTTTAAAACAAATCACACTGGCTGTTTATCTAAAAGAGTTTGAAAGCTGGAAGACATGTTTGAAAGCTGTTGCCATAAGCCAGAGGCTTGGACTGAGGTTGTGACAGTAAATAGGGAGAGAAGTTCATAGATTAGAGAGTTATTTAGAAGGTAAAGTCAACAGGATTAAGTGACGGATTTGATATGGTGGACAGAAAGCTTAGAAAAGGAACGAGATGCCCAAGGGGATTTCTAGGCATTGTGGAAATAAACATTGTGCCCCTGGGTGGATGGCACAACCACGCATGGAGATAAACAAGACAGGCAGAGGGGGACAGCAGTGCAGAAAAGATACTCGATGTAAAGGCTAGCTTCTTTCAAATGTCTAGATCTTTATACATGCACTCTGGAGCTTTAGCAGCGTCACTTTCTGAACAATAGCTAATTTGGGAGTAGGGGAAGCACATCTAGAAAATTATGGAAAGGATCGTGTAAGGCAAATTTCTACTTTTTTCCCATCAATTTGTTCCAGCCTATATTATATCTGGAAGAATTAAGAATGCAAAAGCCTGGGGGAGGGGATGTGGGAGCATGAGTAGAAAGTAATGGAAAACTAGTGGCATAAAAATAATTAACTCTGAAAAAAATGTTAAAGATTGGATTATGTAAAAAATTTTGATTGATGAATAAAACATTTAAGTTCAACTGTTCATATACTTCATCAAGCCTTATTCTTTCCAAAAATATTTCTAAAAGTAGAAATTTCAATGGCTCATTGAACTGAAACAGCATGTTTTTCCAATCTGTCACGCCCAATGGTTCAGGCAAGTCCATTATTTCGTGGGACTTAAGTGTTTTTTCATTAATGAACATAGAAGAAAATAAAGGCAAATGGGAAAATAGTTCTTGTCAAGTAGTTAAATCAACTGCCATTTCTATAGATCAAAGTTTCAAAGGTATATAAGTAATATTCACATTTAATTGCTCTGTTACTTAATTTAAATTTCCAACAAATAGCATAATTTGGAGTGAATGTTAGAAAAGCACATTCAAACGTAAAGTAATAGGTAAAGCCTTCAGTTTGGGCAGTCAGGAATGAGATTTGTGAATGGTAACTATGTTCAACCGTTTTAATCTCTTTGGATTTGTTTTTGTATAAAAATGAGGATAATATAACCCTTATCTCAGAGTTGTTGTAAAAGTTAAAACAGATAATGTATGTAAAATGCAGGTGTATTGTTAGGCATCATTGGTTGCTCTGAAGAAGATATTGTGTATATGGACAAGAAGCATACAAATGTATTATATACATAGTGCAAACAAGTTATAATAAATTTCATAATGGAAGATCAAGCGTGTGATATTATTATTTAGCCAACAAATATTTATTGAGAGCAATTACATAAAGGATACAGTTCTGGACGCTGGGAATAGAGAAGTGAAAAAAAAAGTCTCTCATGTAGATCATATTCTAGCAGAGAAAAACTGATGACAAACACATACGTATGTAATGTTTAGGTAGTGATAAATGTTATGCAGAAAAATAATGCAGAGTGAGGAGGATAGAGACATAGAGTGGTTAGGTAGGACCTCTCTGATGAGGAAGTGACATTTGAGCAGAGACTAAAGGAAGTGAGAGGCAAACCTGTGAGTATGTGGGGGGAAATCTTCTCAGGCAAGGAAATAGCAAGTTCCAGTTCTGTGGTTGAAAGCTCTGCCTGTGCTCAAGGATCTCCGAGTAGGGCAATATGGCTGGAGCACAATGATTGAGAGGAGATGAGGTCAGAATGAGAAATTAGTAGGAGATGACATCATGGAGTTAGTAGAGGGCAAGGTCATGGCAGCTTTGCAGATCATGTTGCACATTTAGACTTCACCTGAGTTAGATGCAAACCCCCTGGTGGGTTTTGGGCAGAAGAGTGTCATGATCTAACTAACATATCTTAAAAGTATCATTCATACTGCATGGTTGGGGACAGTGAAGGAAGCAGGAAATCCAGTTGGGAGGCTGAAGCACTAGTTCAAGCGAGAAATGATGGATCTTTGGAAGAGTGTGAGATGGTGAAAAGTTGTCCAAATCTGGATATCTTTTGAAAGTAAAGCCAACTGATTTTCTGATGAATTTCTTGGATTCAAGAGAGAATAAAAGGACAAATGGAGAGCACGAGGATGGGCAACCCACTTGAGGAATTTTGCTATAAAGACAGACAGAAAGTTACAGTAGTAGCTAGAAGGAGAATTGAGGTGAAGACAGAATTTTTTTTTTTTGAGGAAGATTAGCCCTGAGCTAACATCTGTTGCCAATCCTCCTCTTTTTTTGCTGAAGAAGATTGGCTCTGGGCTAACATCCACGCCCATCTTCCTCTGCTTTATGTGGGACACCTCCACAGCATGGCTTGATAAGCTGTGTGTCAGTCTGCGCCCAGGATCTGAAACTGCGAAACCCGGGCTGCCGAAGGGGAGCTTGCGAACTTAAGCTCTACGCCAACCGGCAGGCCCTGGAAGACTTTTTCTTAATATGGGAGATATTTTAGCTGTTTCTATGCTGATAAAAATTATCCAATAAGAGAGGAAAAAATGACAACGCAGGAGAGACAGGACCAATTGCAGGAGTAATACCCTAGAGTAAGTGAGAGGAATGGAATTTTTTCATCCACAAAGGAAGGGTTTGTTCATAGATAGAGGTACCTTTAGTTCACCATTGTCATAGGAAGGAAGGTTTGTTATATGAGTACAGATGCAAGTAAATTTGTTGGTAAGAGCGTGAGGAAATTTTCTTCTTGTTGCTCATATTTTTTCAATGACATAAGAATCAACGAAATCGAATGAGAAAAGGATAGGGAGATTGGAGTTTTACAAGAGAGGAGAAAGAGTGAAATCTTTCCCTAAGAGAGTGAGAAAGTTAATTAACTGAGGAAATACGGTAGAATTGCTTGAAGTCAACGTTGATGAATTTAAAATTATATTGATCAGCATCACTGTCTGTTTTCCCCAAACCAAGTTCAGCTGTTTGGAGCAGGAGAGCAGAAGTCAGAAAATTGAATTTAATTAGATTTGGGGATTTCACAAGCAATTACCATGGAGAGGTATTAATTCCAAATGGAGAAATCAAAGATGATTTCTTGGGAGAAGATGGATTTGAGATGGATACTGGGTTTATAAAGATCTTGAATAGCCAAAATGTTGAACAGTCTCTCCAAATAAAAACAAATTATGGGAAAACGAGTCTTAGCGAGGTAAGGAATCACGAGATTGTCAAATAGATGGATCTAATTGCTTATATATTCTGTGGAGATATTTTAATGGAGTGGGCAGGGATGAGTGGCGATGAAAAGGAAGAAAGGGATAGAAAGCTGTACTGATCGGAAGGGACCAGATTTTTGGTGACCTTTGACTGCTGCCTTACATAACCTACGAAAAAAGCGTGAACTTTTGATTCGACAAAATACTCTATTGGATACACCCCTTACGTACATATAACTCAAACATTTCTCTGGGTTTGAAAAACCTGCACCAAATTTAAGAACTAAACTAAGATGTAAAAGGGCAATAAAATTTGTTTCTTCCTTTGGGTAAGATTTAAATTTTTAGAACTTCCTGAAGGAAACAAAATAAATCAGTAGAAAATGAGATTAATAAGGCAACTGTGTGATCAAAGCTGCATTCCAGTAGGTTTATTTTTCTTCTAGTTCATTTTTGAAAATAGATGCTTTTTGTACTTTCTCTATTTGACACTATGGAGGACAGAAATAATACTATCATTATGCCTTACAATAGGAATAATAATATATTATAATAATAATAACAATATATTATTCGCATTGACCCACCCTACCACCCTCACCCCATTCCATTAAAGGAATTAAAGGAATATAGAAAGCAAAAGTTTTCCCTCTAAATTTTCAAAACTTCTGTCAAATTTACATCTTTAAATGATTTAACAGAGGAAGAGTATACTTATTTTTGATTTATTGCGATCTATATTCTCCTTAAAAAGATGAGTAACATTCCCAAGTACAGAAGATGAGATGACCAAAATTGCACTTGATGCTCTCTAATTTTTTTTTAGTTCTAAAATCTTATAACTATGTTTAATTAAATCAGTATAATCAATAACCCTTGAATAAGCCACCACTAGTAGCTTCATTTTTATTTTCTTCGCATTAAATTTTTTCTATTAGGTGCATATAGTGTACATAATTTCTTTGTCATTAAGTTGTGAGAAAAAAGCTTAAATTGTATTTCTTTATAAATTATTTTCTCTAAAAGTTTCTTCTAGATGATGAGTGGAAATAATATCTTAACTAAAGCACACAAGAATAATTGCCCAAATGTCTCAGTATCACCACTGTAATACCACAATAATACACAACCCGCAAGGAATATGTGTGTTGTGTTTAGATATTTGTCCTTTTTTATTTGTTGAGAAACCTAAGACATATAGTGTACAGAGCATGAGGCAGGCACTGTAAATGTAACATTTACATTATCTTTAATTCACGCAACGTTAAAATGAGGTAAGTGTTACTATCTCATTATTATCTACGAAGAAATTCAGCCTCAGAGAAACAAAGTATTTTTCCTAATATTGCATAGATCTTTGAGCAAATAATTAGATAGATACATAAGTACATAAAATAATGCCTACATGATCTATTGTCAATTCAAAATTTAGAAAGAACATTTTAAAGAAAAATAAATGATTCCACATATTGAAATATATATTATAAACTATGGCTAGGTATTTAGTGTTTACTTATGGAGTATGTTATAAAGAGACTTTCAGCATCAGAGACTTAACTAGATGAATGTCAGGGCCCCTTATAAATGGAAGAATCCATCATCTCTGATGTTTGTATGATGATTTTGATTTTGGAATCTATCTTGATTGAGCAGAAGAAATTTGTCATATGAAATGCTTGCCTTCCAGATATTTGTGTCCTATACAGAGGTAGTAAAGGGAGGTGTCAGGGAAGGAGGCTGGGGTGGGGTGGGCGTGGAGGAAGGACAGCAATCTGTAGGAGGGAAGGCAATAGTAACTACATACGGCATCATAAGAAAAGTCCTTCTTCAAAAATTTGGTGTGTAGATAGTAATTTGGGGCTCTATAATGGGTTATCACTTGGATTATTGGCAAGAGTTCAAGTAAGAAGAGAGTCAACAGTCCTAGGATTATAGCTAAGAGGTCCCAGAAACACACCAGAATTCTAATACTGCCTTGAAAAAAGTCATTCCTATTGCCTCTATTTGATTCTGTGACACCAGGACTTATAAGAAATTCTACATATTATTAGGAACAAGGAGTGTAGAGGAAGAGAGAGGAGGCTGTTTTGACTGAATTCCATTAGAGGGACTTGTTGTTATTAAGCTAGATTTTAAGACTACAAGATTTAATTGCCCTCACACAGGTTAGAGAAGAAATTAGGAATTAACGTACTGAAGAATATTTATGACATTGAAGTCATCATACTTCTGAAATTTTTAATATCTGCCTTAATTTTTTAATTTACTTTATATTCCTTGAAGTTGCTTTATTATTCTTTTTGAAGTTCTTGTTCTGAATGATTAGTTTATACCTAGTTTAATAATGAAGATATCCATGACTAAAATGTTTTCTCTATTTTTTCATCCTGTTCCATAATTTTTTAACTTTTTAATTTTAGAAACATTTAAACATATACAGAAGTAGAACATGTAATGAACTCCCATGTATATCTATTAGCCAACTGGGCCTATATCAAATGATGCCCAGTCTTCTTTCATTTGTAGATCTCCAGCTAGATCTTCCATCATTGGATTATTTGGAAGTAAATCTTAAACATCATATCATTTCATCCATAAGTACCTCTAAAATATAAGCATTCTCATATAACTTGATATATCTTTTAAGTATCTTATACTCTACAGATCACTCTTTCTGTCCATCTCTCTCCATCTTTTTGTCTAAGAAACCTGAGTTTTTATTCTATTATTCTGCAGAGTTTCCCACAGTCTGGATTTTGATGATTATTTTCTTTTGATATCATTTACCACGTTATATCTTTCCCTTATCTTCCTTGTAAATTTGTCCTTATCGGAGCAGATTTAATTTCAATCAAAGGTGGAATTGTGTACTTCCATCAAGAAACATATAACGTTGATTGTGTTTTTGTTGTATCAGCAGCCATTGTCGATCATTGCCTAGACTGTTCACATTAGATTTACATTAGGGGTTGTAGAATGGTGATTTGCATTTTTATCATTACTTCTTTTTTTATCAGCTGCAAAATTTCGATAAAGAGAAACTTCCCTTCATCAATTATTTGGTTATTCTAAGGTATAGTTCCCACGGAAAGGGCAGAGTAGATGACAGATTATTTTCTTTTTTATATTTTTTAAAATATTGAGTTGGTTCCCTAGTAACTTCATGGGTATCCAAAGATATTTTTTTTGCTTGGTGGGGAGTGGGGAAGGCATTTATCCTTATGAACTCATGGATTTAAACACACTCGATGCATTTCAGTCCAGAGCAGATAATATTGTTATTGTTGTTCAAAATTCTCATCTTTGTCCAGCGGAAATATCTTCAGGTTTGTTCCCGAGTCATTCTAACATGAACTCAGGATACTTTGAGAGCTTTCTTACTTTTTGTTATGACAAATATTCTGGACTCATATTGTACATATCCTGACCCAGACTTGAAATCAACTTTCTTCAGGGAGTCTTGATTCCTTTTAGTAGAAAATGACATCCAGAGACCATAATCATAGTGCTGGAGTCATGGTTCATAAGTTTTAATAGAAACCTCATGTCATTATTTTCTAAATAGTCTATATTTAAAACTTTAATTTCTTCTTTGACCTAGAGGTATATTTAAAATTTTTCCTAGTAGTCAAATTTTTTTGATTGTTTTCCCTTTTTGTTATTGTTTTCTTGATCAAAGAAAACCATCTGTACAAATTTTGCTTTTTGTAGTTTAATGAGTTTTTTGTGACAACATAATATTTGAAATTATTTCATCAGCTCTTGAAGAGAAAGTATTGTATCTGTTGTAGGATGCTTAAGTTTGATATATATCACTTAAACAAATTTATATCTATATTATTTACATCCTGATACTTCGCAATTTGTCAGTCTGGATACCTGTGTACTAAAGAAGACCATAAACTAAACGGAGCTTAAATAAGTTAGAATTTTCTTTCTCTCTTTTCTAACAGGCTAAGCATAAGCAATCTAGTTTTTTTCATCTTGCTGTTCTGCCATTTCTAAGAGGTTGCTCTCATCCACATGGAAGATGGCTTACCACCATGCTCACATCTGAGCCAGCTGGAAGGGGAAAAGGAGGTACAGGAGGGGATATGCCTCTCCCTACTAAAGGCATGACCTAGAAGTTACGTATACAAATTCTGCTCATATCCTTTGGACAGAACTTAATACATGGCCACATTGAGATACAAAGGAGGCTGGGAAAGGGAATGATTATTTTAGTTAGCCCTGTTAAAATACTATTACTACAAAAGAAGATGAGAAATTATATTGGGTCAAGGGTGTCAATTAGCAATCTCTGATACAGCCTAAAAAATGCTTTATCCTAGCCTTGATATCTAATTAATTTTAGCTATTGAAACATAATGTTTCCTTTTGATCTAGATATAGGTCTTATTCCTAATTGGGTAGATTTTCTTCTGTTATATCTGGAATCATGACTTCTATCCCACAAATACAGTTTTCTTCAGGCCCACTCATCTCTCTAAGATCTGGACCTGTTTAGTTTGGATTAAAAGCACATCAGTATATAATTACAAAGTACATAATTCTTATTAGTGGAAGAGTTCAGGCTAAATGATTTCTGTGGCTGGGAAAGGATTTCTAACTTTTGCTGGAAGCTTGGACTGATGACCTCTAAAATTCTTCTCAACTCTAGGATTCTCTGATACTATGAAATGTTTATAAGATGCTGAGCTTATTTTCTTTTGTGCACTTCGTATGGATATTAAGGACACTGTGAAACCTACAGCGTATTCTCAAGGAAGTTAAAGTTGAAAGGACTAAAATAAGATACAGGTATATCATTTGCAGAGACATATTTGCCTACACAGATCTTCCCATCTTAAATGGATTTCCTCCTGACTGAAGCTCTCAGAAGTCCCCTGAATCTCATAGGCAGAGTCTCTCAGAGTCACTGTAACTTTCTCTTTCCCAAGGTGATATCTTATGAACACGTGATCAGATGTCCCTTATTGGTAGGAGAATTCAATCAGATATTTATTCAGTCATATTTGCCTGTGCCCTTACCATGTGCCAGACTCCGTGTTGTAAAACAAAGACAGCAAAGACCTGGATGTGCCCTCATGAATCTTCAAAGTCTAAATACTATCATATGGGCTTAGGATTAGAAAGTTTCTCCTGAAAAATATTTTAACTCTGAGTACATATATAATACAAATAGCTGTAGAAAGTAGTAAAATGTTAGTTCTGATAAAGTTTTAAAAGTTAGCTATCAGTGAAGCACAAAAGTAATGTTTACACAGACCAGTGTTAATATCAGTTCAGCCTACTGAAGAAGTAGACACTCCTAAGGGTATCTTGAGCTACTGATTAAATAGCTGAACAAATAATAAATCAGTTTACCAAATTTTGGGTGGAAATAATATAGAATTTTTTTAAATTTCTTTACATAGACATAGAATTATAGAATCCTGCAGGGATCCAGTAGCCTAACATCTATCTAACGTACACATGTGTCACTAGATTTTTCCCTTCACTGTTCTGGAAAAAATTATGTAACAGTCCCAAAACACTTTCATAAAATCAGAGGGCAGATTTCAAATTGAGTGAAAGTATTTGATCCATAAATCATGTGTTTTTATTTTTACAATATTTAAGTGGTGATTTGCATATCACATTTTTAGATATAGTGCAAAAGAAATTTATTGAGACAAAAAATGCACTCAGTCTTAAAGAAAAACTTAGTAAAGCACTGATAATCTGTGCCCAGTGGGCATGCAACCTAATTAGACTGATTGGTCTAATGCAGTCCCAGGAACTCACACTACATTAACAAGTCCGTTAACCACATTTTAAAACTGGGCCGACAATGTTAAAACCTCCTGGGGTTCATTATGCCTTAGTGCACACTTGGCATCTCTAAAATCACAAATGACTTGAGAAAATAAAGAGCACTGGCAACAACTTTTATACTATAATGCTGATCTAGATACCTTTTCACCTGCCAAAGGATACATCTCTATTATGCTTGTTTGTATTAACCTCCCCATCAGCCTCAATCAAATGTTTTTATAGCCACTTGGTGGTGGTAGTTGTGCTTTATGGGCTATGACTTAAGACCATCTATCCTATGTACCTCACTAAGCTAGGTCAACTTTTAAATGCAAAAATTCCGAGGAAAATCTAAGACATTTTTGGCACAAGCTAGGAATATAGGGTTTGCATCATACCTGACACACGTACACGTTTGTCTGCCACACCAAATAGGAAGCATTAGTAGTAAGGTAGAGAGATATGTCAGCTGGCACTGAATCCTGGATCAAGAACTGTCTAAACAAGTGCACCCTGAAGAGGACATAGCTACAGAGAGTGTCCCTCCTGCCTTCCTCTTGGAATCTTTAGGCAGAACAAGAGCCTTAGATAAAACTCATAAGGCACTCTTAACTCCTATGTGCCATGGAAAGGACCTGGAAGATATCACATACTTTCAGAGTGGAGTTGATGTGGGGATGGAGAGGTAGTTGAGAGCAGCTGTGGTACCTGCCAGAGGTTCCAGAGATCTGGCAGGGATTTAGTGTACTGTAGTCAAGTGCAGTACCCTGCAGCCACCCCCAAGACCTCTTAAGCACCAGTAAGTGAAGGTAAGATTGAGTGAGGAGAGGAGGATCTCTGGGTCCTGATCAAACCAAACAGGATGCAACAAATTCCCCAACCACCAACTTGAGCACAGTATGCCAGCAGATACGAGGACCTGTGCATAGAGCTGTCCCTCCCCTCCTCTCAACCACCATGGGTTATGTAGCCCTCTTCATCTTGCAACTTGAGACCGTCTTGGACACATCAGGGGCAAGGACAGGAAACATGAAAGATGGATAATTTACTTGAATAAGACTGTCATTTAAAGAAAAAGTTTAAATTATTGGATCAATATAAGTTATTGAATTAAACCAAATTATATTTTCCCTGCTCCCCAGCTTTGCTGTTGAGGGTGACAGGAAGATGGTTTTAAAGACAGATTACATCAGCTATTGGAAATAAGCCATATTTTCTGTGGATCTAAATTTAGGATTCATTTGCAAAGATCTACACTGATTGAGTGATTAAAGTGATAATATCTTTGTTACCAACTGCTAGGGTGGGGTTTGTCCACATTAGGACAGCCAGGAGTCAAACATAATGATCAACTGTCAATTCTGAGAAGGGGTCAGGAAACTTCACTATGTTAGAAAATTAGAAAGATATGAATTATATATTAAATATCCAGGCATATCTCAGGCAGATTACTGAATCACAAAATATTCATTGATTAATTATGAGGACAGCAATTTCTTTCTGTTTTACTACATACCCTCAGAACCTATAATATAACCTGAACTATAATAAATACTCAATAAGTATTATTGAATGAATGAAGAATGAAATATTAATGTTGAATTTAGAGACATAAGAGATCAAAATCAAGAATTAAAGGAACATACTGTAGTTAGGTTCATAAGCTAGCCATGGTACACACTACTAGACCAATTGTCATCTTGAAGTAAAGTTATGGAAGACTGAATATCTGAAAATTTATAGCTGTTTTTCTTCTCTTTATTTGTACTGGGATGTCAAACCCTTAGTTTGGTTTACTGGTTTTTCTTCTGGTCCTAACTGGTCATCTAAAATGATTCTGTGACAAAACACGGGCAAGGCCAAGGGCAGTGAACTTATTCTGGGTTATAAGAATCTACCTCTATTGTCCCATAGGTTTGGACTACTTCTGAATCCCTAGAGTAGATATTTCTACCCTTTAAAAACGTGTAAAGATCTTCTTCCTTGTGACACAATCCAGGAGAGAGTTTCTCTCTTTGACCTCATTGTTTTAATAGCAGTTGACTAACCTAGAGATAAAGATTCCAACATAACAGAAAAATGCTGCAGAAAATAACAGATTGTTCTTGGGAAATTAAAAACATAGTGTTTCAAAAATTGTTATACATGTTATCTTATTTGTAATTCTCTCTATTTAAAAACACATACTCTTATCAAAAAAATAATTTAAAAATGTATGAAATCACAGAATAATAGAAAAGTTTATAATGACCCTGGAAACTAAGTTTACAGTCAAACTACTTCCAAAATCTGACAAGAAATTCTGCTAATTACAGGTTAATGAAACTGAATTGAGGAGTAATTCATTACTAAACCCTCTTTGCCTTCACTAACAGAATAGGTTCCCAATATATGTCCCCTCTCAGAGATGCATAAAGTTTGTATGTACCAGAAAATGTTCCAGAATTTTTAATACATCTGCAAAAGATTACAAAATGATGTATTTGTTGATCTTTTGGATTATAATATGACAAATGCACAAAAATATATGCACAAGAATATTCTTCTTAACACATATTTTAATAGTGAAACACTGGAAGGAATCTAAATGCTCATTCATAGGGAAAGAGTCACATAAATGAAGATACATACATACAATGGACTATTTCAAGGCTTTAAAAAGGTTGATGTATATACATGTTAACATGGATTGTTGTCAGTGATATATTATTCAGGGAAAAATACATTCTTACAAATTAGTGAACATTTGTAGAATGGATGCCTCACTTTACCTTGTTTAGGGTATGTGTGTTTACACGAACAGAAAAATCCCTAAGATGTTACCACCAAAATATTAGCGGTAATTGTCTCTTGGAAGTGGAATAACCAGTGATTTTCATTTTCTCTCAGTGTTGTATAAAATATTTGCAATGACAGTTTTATATTTATAATAAAAACAATCAAGACATTTTTTAGAAAAAAAATTCTTAAGGTTTATGTATAACACTATGAATAAATGAGCGAGCACCATTATCATAAAATATAAAGGGACATAATCAGCGCAGGTTAAATACTCTTCACCACACTCTTCTTCCAGGCTGTAAGATAGAGAGATATGATGTGAATGAATCAACAAGTTCTCCTTCCACTATAATTGTGAGTAGTCACATCCTTGACTGAGTGTCCTGAATTTGGATGTTATTGGAGAGCACTGTTCCTTCTTCCCTGATGTCTATAAAGGGGAGGACAATTTACAACACTCTTGAGAAAGGAGCAGCAATTACTGATTTTAGTAATGAGAGCTAACTTGTATGAAATCATTTAGTCTCCACAACTCAATTAGGGACATTGGGCCCTTAACTACAAGGAAACTCTACCTTTCTCCAGCATTGGAGTAAATATTTCCTGATACTGTCTCTAACCCCTCACTTGCTCTGCTTTCTTGGAAGAGGAGCAATTTGACTAGTGAAATGAAGAACTTTGGGCATATTTATTAAGGATAGAGGTAGTCTATTGAAATGTGGACAATGGGTAATTCATCTCTTTCTCCTCTCTCTCTCTTTTAATTTAACCCAAATTTTGTAAACTTTATGAAATATCTTAACTTCATTAATCCAAAATCATGATTGGTAACTGAGAAATAAACACACGTACCTTTAAATCTCTTGGCATAGGATCTGGTACTGCATAAGTATTCAATAAATGTCAGTTGTTACAATTATTATTATGGTTGTTGCTTTAGAGAAGGAAAGAGGATAACTTAAGAATCAAGTAAAATTTTAAAATCTCAGCCAGGTCTGGTTGAAAGAGTAGAGGACGAACAGAAAGAAACAGAACACAGGAGGCAGATGGAAAACTGCAAGAGTAAGGATGGCCGGGAGCTGTGTTTGGGATACTATGGAAGGAGCATAAGGGATTCAAGTTCTACCAATGAAGAATTGGAGAGAGTGCACATGGGAAGGATGTATTTCTTCTCTCTTAATCCACTAAGGGCACAATCACCGGAAAAATCAATGGCAGCTTCAGCTCAGGAATATAATGAAGGAAAATCTCCAGCTGAGGCAAATGTGAAGACAAGAGAAAGATTCCCCCTAAGACACGGGATTCACAGGCCCAAGGAATTCCAGAAGAGGCAGCAGCAGCAAATGGTACACTGCTAAAAATGCCTTCAGATATTTCTGAGGTTGAAGAAATCCAGAGGAAGAGCAGAAGACTGACATTGCGGAGAATGCAATGTAACGAACTCGAGCGCTGGCTCTTTTAAAACGTAGGGCACCCAGCTCTCAAGGGGAAGTGGAGGTTGTATCCCCGGGCAGCATGCTCACTCCTCAGCAGCCACATGCCGGAATCATGGCAGGATCGTACGGCTTGAAGGAGATATGGAAATGAAAAGATGTGAAACAAACGTAAAGTGAAAGAAGAGAGCTGCAAATAAGGCCTGGAGGCAGGAGGGGCCATCGCAGCAAATTCGTAATTTTTGCAAAATGTAGGAATACATCAATTGTGGGAAACAATGTCACAGTTAACTTCTTGATGGAGGCATTCTCATAACTGAATTTAAGTTCGTGGTTTAAGGACTCAGAAGAAACCAGCCTAGACTATCGGGCATTCTGGCAAGACTGAAATAAAATCTTCTCTATTTTTTTCTGCTATGGTTCAATGCTGGCAATTGCATTGTGATATTACATTACCTATGGGGATAACTGCTGTAGAAGGTTTGAAATTATCTTTTCTCTGCTAAACTGTATTATTGAGGGCTGCAGATGACATCATCTTATGTGTCCTATAGACTCTTTGGATTCTTCGTCTGATAACATGTCACACACATGAGTGTGACTTGAAATCTAAGTAATTAAATTTTGAAGTTGCTGAAGGGGCTACACCTATTTCCATAGAAAAAGGCCAATCTGTTCCTGAAAGAACCCAGATTGCATGTGAATGAGATCCTTCTTGCCAAAAATAGAAAGCAAAACATATTGAATAGGCAAGATTTTGGAATTTTGATTTCTTTGAAGTTTAATTAACTTGAATCAGATTTTGCTTTTGGTGTTTAATTTCTCCCTGGGAATGTAATAATAGGAGGAATTTCATGTTGTTCAAGTGTGGCATATACTATGAAGTTATACTGGATTATTGGAGGTACTTATGCTTTTGTATGGATTCACTTGTATAGTTTCTAATAAGAAATATATGACACTGTAGCTGGGCACAATTTGAGGTTAAAAATTGAACAAGGAATGAGCTTTTGGCCATGACTACATTGTACCCTATGAGCTACATCAATTATGGTTTATTCTGAGCTTTGTCAGAACTTTCTGTGTACAAAAACTGAGCTATTCACTATTGACCTAGAAGGAGAAGTGGAGGGGCAGTGGGGAGGAGTGGGACATCTCTGATACTCTACTAGTCCCTCTTCTGAAGAGCTATAGCTTGGTTGACCAAGCCTTGGTTGTTAAACACAAACAGTTAAACAAAGACAAAGTTTCAGAGTTTTGGGGAAGAAAGCTCATTCCCTGACTTCTCTTTCCCTTTTTCCTTGGAGACAGGACGGTCTGTACATACTGCACACACAGGAGCAGAAGTAAAATCATCTGATTGGTGAGCTCCAGTGGAGCTTAATGTGTGGCCACATTTACTGGGAGGCAGGGTAACTGTATTGAAATGCTTCATTGCTAAGTAATCCCCTCCCTCCTAATTCTAATCATCCATATATCCTCAAGTGCTGAGGGTCCGACCACCCTTGCACTCCCACCACCCTTGTTGTCACCAAACCAAAAAGAGCCCTGGTGAGCCCAGCTTGTCCTCTGCTCTCTCTAATCCAGCATCTCTGCCCGTAAATGAGTGAAAACTTCCCTGGGAGCCGGGAGCCTCCATTTGGGAGGGACCATAGGAAGTGCCATTCTGGCTCAGAACCAGGTTAGGGTCTCAATCCAGCTCTACCGGTAATAAAATTGGTACTGAATTTTATTCCTTTTTTAGCTCTTTGAGTCTATTTCTCAATTAGTTAGAACTAGGAGGGGAAGATGGTGAGCAATCAGTAGCCAGCAATTTACACTACAAATATGTCCATTTTTATTGATCTGGTTTTATTGATATAGCTACTTCAGAGCTCAAAGAACAATTTTCAAAACTCAATCAAAGAGAAGTAGGGACCTAAGAAAGAATAAAGAAATTAAGATTATTAACATAAGACAAAGAGATAAGAAATGGCAGAAATTTGATAACAAGCCCAACCACACTGATAAATGATTTTTTCTGTTTCTGGCTTCAGAGGGAAGAAATAAAGGTAATTACCAATATGTATAAAATCTATAAATGTACATCTATATAGATGGATGGTTGGACTTATGCAGAGGAAAATCTCAATTTTAGAGGGAATTTAAAAATTTTTATCCTGTTGTAACTTAATTACTCTGCCTCTGGCCTTGATGAGCTCAATATAGGAAAATCCAACCTTTACAAAATGCCTTCTCCTATCATTGCACCACCTCCTTCCCTACTCCCAACTCCACAGTCCTAGCCACAAATAATTCTGAGATTCCCCAGGAAGTTTCTCACAAATTGTTGAGAAGAAGACTCAGCTTATAGCATCCATGCTGCTCCACTGACACCGTAGGCTCTGTACGATTCTCCACCAACACAACAGTTTCCCTGCTACTGGCCTTTGCCATTCTCGGGAATGCAGGAGCTGCTGACCACCACACAGCCACAATGGCTGTGAGAGTCTTTCCTGCTGCTTTCCTGGGTACCCACGGCCTCCGAGTGTCCACTCTAGCCCTCAGTTACAACAAAGCTGTGTGTGGCCAATGGAGGGGCTTGGGAGTAGTGCTATTTCCTTCTGAATTTTTTAAACACATTTTTGTTACAGTGGTGAAAATTAGTGTTGCCTGTGTCACAAAGTATTATAGTGTTTAGTAAAATAAGTCTTTCTATTTTAATTTATAGATCCTTGAAGCTGAGCCTAGAATGAAATCATGTATCTTCCAAGACATTATAGTTAGTTCCTCCTCTGATGACTAAAGGCTTTGTTGTTGAATCTAAGCCATTTGCCTGGTTTTCTCTTCCTTTGGAATGAACTCTCTCTATATGGTTCTTACTCTCCTGCTCACAATTAGACTTCTTTGGAGCCAACTCACCAATTCATCAGGCGTGATCAGATATGCTTGAAGTTCAGCAATGGACACAGTTTATGTTCTTTTCCAGAAAGCTTCTCAGTCACTAAGAAACTCTGGCAGATCTATTCTACCACTTATCTAACCATGCCTGAACCCCAGCAGTGGACAATGAGAAGGTAATAGCTTAATCTGAGATTCCTGGTGCACTGTTTATAGTCAAATAGAAACAGAACACAGAATCATGTAGCTAAAAGCACTCAAGAGACAGTACCTCAGTACTTCATTAACTGCTAGAAGTATCACACAAAACGTGTTTTTATAGACACATATACAAGGGAATTCAATTGGCCTACTAGTAGACCTCTATTGCTCTTTATTTTCTGAGTCATTGGCTATTCCCACAAGTAGAGCTGCAGGTCAAATCCTAAACTACTGTGACCATAACTTTCAGTTGAATTAATTTGTCCTTTGACATGGTGCCATGATTAGCAAAGTCCCAGAAACATTAATCACTTTGAATGGCCACTGTGCATAAGGACTGAGTCAACTCTTAAGGCAATTTAGGAACAGATTGGTCATAACTCTACCATATTTGTGAAAACAGTCTTGAATTTCTTTGGTTATTGAAGACCTCTTTATTTTAAAGCATTTAAAAATGATTGTCATTCCATGACCTTTTTCTCTAGGTAAAATAACCCTTTAAAATTTCTGGGAAATTAAGTTCATATATAAAATATAACTTCCTATCAAAGCAGAATAAGTACCTAAGAGTTGCTGTGGGATCCTAGATTAGGTGAAAATGGGTGGTGGGAGGCAGAACCCTATTGACACAGAAAAAAGTTAGAGGCTGGTCCAAAGAGAAAAGAGGATCACAAAAAGAATGAAGAATGAAAATTATTTTAACAAAGTGACAAATGAAGGTATAAGGAACTTGAAACCATCTACTGATGAAACTCCTCTTACGAATCTACAGAATAATCACTAGAGTCTACTGCCACTGTAAGACAGTGTGAGATTGTTGAAAATTAAATATTTTTGTATTTCAGTGATAAGAAGGCGCATGAAGGCAATAACTGTGAAAACAAGTGTTCTCTTCCATTTGGCAGCATAGACTAATAGATGGTAGTTAGCATATCAATGAAAGGAAGAGGTATTTGAATTTGGAAGATAGTATCTAAATATAAAAGAAACAAAAGAGTACAAGTCAAAGACATAAAAAAGATTTAGAAAATAAATATACGAAACAAATATATCAAAGAAAATAGAAATTGATGCCTTTTAGGCTCACCAGAATGGTTGAAATGAAAATACAAAAAATACCAAGTAATTGGAATTGCCCTTAAGTGCCAGTGGGAGTGTAAATCTGTGCAATTCCTTTGGAAAATTGGTACTGTCTTCTAAAGCTTAACATATACATATCTTATAATCTAGCAATTCTACTCCATGTCACTAGAATGTTCATAGCAGCAGTATTAGTAGTGGTCCCAAATATGGGAAATTATTCACATGTCCATCAACAGGAAAATGAATACATTAATTTTGATGGAATCATATAATGGAATTATATACAGCAATGAGAATTAGACTGCAACTGCATGCAACAATATGGAAAAATCCTACAATATGGAAAAACATTAGTGAAAGACACAAAAGAGTACATACTATATGATTCCAATTACAAAGATTACAAAACAAAGCAAAAAATACTTACTTATCTAAGCTGTTAAAAGTCAGCATAGTGGTTGCCCTTATAGGAGAGATGGTGGTAATGACTGGACAAGGATATAGGGGGATTCAGGAGTATGGGCACGACCTCCAAATTATAATGAACCTCTCTTCTCTCCTTCCCATCAAGCTGTGATCACCTTTTGCTTAGACTATGAAGATAGCATAGTGGTGAAGATAGTGGTTACAACAGAGAGACCCACAGGAGACACTGAGCAAGAGGACTTGCCGGGCACAAAGAATGGTGGAACTGAGTGATTTGATTGTTACCGTCTTATTCTCAATACATTTGCTTATACACTTTATGTGGCAGAAAGGAGGGACCATAATGTACTCAGCTTATCTAGTTTTTGTGTGTATATCTCTCCTCAATTAGATCAGAAACTGAAGACAAGATACCGCCCCTTATTTATTCAAAAATATGTATCAAGTACCTACTCTGTGCCAAGCACTATGATACTGTTAAGCGTATAGGTACAAATAATGGAGTAATAATTCTTGCCCACGTGGCCCTTATGTCCTTGTTGAAGAAATAGATATTAAAGAAACATAAACCAAATATATAATGCCAAATTGAGGTAAGAACTCTGAGAGAAATAACATAGTGAAACACGAAGGAATAACTGGGAGCTACACATTCATATTGAGGTTAGGTAGGTCTTATAAAGAAACTGAAGAATAGTTTGAGATTCTGGGTTCAAGAAGAGCTTAAAATGTTGACTAGGAATTCGCTGGAGAAGTGTAATGGAATGATTCTTCAGTCTGAGAAAACTGTGTGGGCAGGGAACTCAGGGTAGAAAAGAGGTTGGAATTTTGAGCAGCTGGGAGAAGTGTAAGGCTTAGAGAGAGAGTGGCTAGGTAAGTTAGAAAAGGAGGCAAACCCTTGAGGTCCGTGATGAACAATTTGTGTTTTCCTCCTCACGTATGAGAAGCCCTTGGCGGATTTTAAGGAGGGCACTGACACATTCCTATTTACACCTTTAAAATATCACTTGTCAGGGCCAGCCCGGTGGCGCAAGTGGTTAAGTACACGTGCTCTACTGCGGCGGCCTGGGGTTCGCCAGTTCGGATCCAGGGCACACACAGATGCACTGCTTGGCAAGCCATGCTGCGGCGGAGTCCCATATAAAAGTGGAGGAGGATGGGCACAGACGTTAGCCCAGGGCCAGTCTTCCTCGGCAAAAAAAAGAGGAGGATTGGCAGATGTTAGCACAGGGCTGATCTCCTCACCAAAAAAAAAAAGAAAAATTTATATCACTTGGTTGCTGGTTAAGAGGGATGCAGGAAGATCAGCTTGAAAGGTGAGGGAATAGCCCAGAAGAAAGATAATGGCAGCTTAGATTACATTCTGCAATGACTATAGAGAGAATTAGATAGATTCCAGATCTACTTCAGAGGGAAAATTTTAAACTTATTAATGGATTGGATGGTGGGTTAATGGAGACAATCAGGATGACTCTGAATGGGGATATTGGGTAAACGCAGAAGTCATCTACTAGGCAGTGTGGGGAAACTGAGTAAAAACATATCTTAGTCTTTATATCACCAGAGTTTTGGGGCTTCTATCAGGCAGTCAACAAACATAGATTAAATGAGTGAGTGAATGAATAAATGAATGAAAAGTGCAATGTAGAAAACAGAAAATTAGTGAGCAAAATTAGGTCACTATCTTGCATTGTTTAATGGAAATAGATCACTGTAGCAGACGTAGGGATCTCTGACGATATAAGTGTGGACGTGATACTGGAGCAGAGAGCACAGATAGACTCCTTAACAAGGGGTTTTAGGTAATTTTTTAAATTTTTATATAGTTTTCTCTTGTGTTTTTGCTAGTTATTTGCTTTGCCAGCAATGCTTTTCCTTCCTGGATCTTCCTAAGATTGGTTCCTTCATATCTCAACTCAGCTTCATATTTCAGCTCAAATCTTACCTCTGGATCAAATGTAAACTTGCTCCACTTTTTACCTTTTCTCTCTCACTCTCCCTATACATATATATATGTAGCAGTAGATAGACAGGTAGATAACATGTTTATATATATATATAAATTTTAACAATGATGTTATTACTTCCCAATTAGAAAATTCACTAGAACTTTTTTTATTTTTAAAATAATAAAAAAAAAAATAAAAAGGAGGCAATGTTGCTTAATGGCTAAGAACATGAGCTTTCAAACCAGACTGAGTTCAATTGTATCTCTGCAACTTTTACCATCTTTGTGGCCTTGAACAAGTTACTTACCCTCTTGAGGCTCCGTTTACTTATTTAGAAAATGGGCATAGTAAGACTACCTTATAGGGTTGTTGTGAGAATTTAATTATATGATATATGTGAAGTGCCTATTATAGTGTCTGGAACCTCTTAAGTTTTAATAGATGACAGATATATTTTATTATATTTCACATATTTTACATATATAAATGATTATACTCATGAACTTAAATACTTTTAATGTATTAAAAAGATGGCATCAGAGGACTTAGGATTCTATTAAGATGGAGTAGCCCTGTTCCTCCCAGACCTTTTTCCTTACAAGAAAAGAACTTTGGATATATATAACAAGTAAGCATAGTAAGCCTCTGAAAAGTGGAAAGAAGAAGATACTCTACCTAGGGACCTCTGAACTTGAGGCAAAACACGCAGTGAGTCCACTGGATTTCCTATTGTCTCCCATGTATCCTGGACAGAGGCCTCCAACAGAGAATTGCCAACAAAATCACATACATGCAAAAAAGCTCCTAAGAAATCCTGTTCCCCTTAGTCAAAAGCCCTGGAAAAATGTAGCCTGACAACAGAAAACCATTTTCTGCAATACTTGCCCCACTCCAGCCAAACATCAATGGAAAAATTTCAGCCATCTCGAGGAAATACGGAGCAAGGACTCATTCCCCTACAGGTGATGTTGGAGGGTCAAGCAGGGAACTGATCTTCCTTTGTCATCTGATAGAAGCAGGTAGTGCTCCAGTTCCTGCTGTGGTAGTGTTGGCACTGAGCAGGGAACTGATCTTCTATCACCTTCCCTATGGAAGCAGGCACTACTCTGATTTCACCACCAGGGTAATGTCAGCAGGGTCCAGTGGTGAGCGGAGCCTCCATCTCCATTCTGTAGCAACCAAACTTAGAGGTGGTATGAGGCGGGGCCAGTCACCACTAACATTGACTCTCCCATCCCTCCTGTCAGCTGGGGGCCAGTAGGGAGCTGAGCTCCCACCCAATCTGGCATCAATGAGATTGAAAAAAGTGATACAAATCAGTACTCCACTTTCCCCCACCCCTGGTCTTAGCAAGGTACAATGGGCAGCTGAACCTCCCAACCAGTAACCACCCAGCAGCTAGAAGACTCAAAGAGGCAGAGCTGATTGGCTTTCCTGTTTCCCTCATTCCTGGAGTCACTCACTGAGGCCCAGTGGGGGACTGGGCCTCCACCTCCACTCGGCAGCAACAAGGATGAACTAGGTGGTGGAAATGGGGCTAGTTGGCACCATGCTTTCTCCCCATTATGCTACTTAGTGTCAACAGAAGGCCCAGTGGGAAGCTAAACGTGCATAACCACCCAGCTGTCCTTGCACTACACATCAACAGTGGGGCTACCTGCTGAAAAGTAAGAAGATTAAACAGACCATACAATATCCAACATGTTCAAGGACAAAAGATCACTTATCATATCAAGAACCAGGAAAAACCCAACATGAATGAGAAAAGGCAATCAACAGACACCAACATGGAGATGAGTCAGATGTTGAAAATATCTGACAAGGATTTTGAAGCAGCTATCATAAAAATGCTTCAACAGCAATTTCAAATCTCAACAAAGAAATAAAAGTCATAAAAAAGAGCTAGAGGGGCCGGCCTGGTGGCACAGTGGTTAAGTTTGCGCCCTCCGTTTTGGCGGCCCAGGGTTCACGGGTTTGGATCCTGGGCATGGACCCATGCACCTCTTAACGAGCCATGCTGTGGCAGGCATCCTACATGTAAAATAGAGGAAGATGGGCACAGAGGTTAGCTCAGGGCCAATCTTCCTCAGCAAAAAAAGAAGAGAATTGGCAACAGATGTTAGCTCAGGGCTAATCTTCCTCACCAAAGGGGGAAAAAAAAAAAGAGCCAGATAGAAATGTAGAACTGAAAAATGCAACAACCAAAATTAAAAAAAAAAAAATTGCTGGATGGGCTCGATAGTAAAATGGAGAAGAGAGAAGATAGAATTAATGAACTTTAGGCCAGAGCAATAGACTAAACAATCTGAGCAACAGAGAGAAAATAGCCTGAAAATAAAATGAACAGAGTTGTAGGGATATATGGGACAATGACAAAAGAACTAATGTTTGTATCAGAGTTCCAGAAAGAGAGGAAGGAGGGGGACTGAAAAAGTATTCAAAGAAATAATAGTTTAAAACTTCCCAGATTTGATAAAAGAAATAAAAACACAGATTTAAGAAGTGGAGTACACCACAAATAGGAGGAACTCAAAGAAATCCATGGCATTTTAAAATGGTGAGTTTTATCATTTGTGAATTACATATCAATAGAAACCAATCAATTGCTTTTCTATATACTAAAAGTGAATATGTGGTAACTGAAATTAAAAACACTATATCATTGATAATCTCACTAAAGAAAATGAGTTACTTAGGTATAGATTTAACAAAACATGTACAAGAACTATATGCTAAAAATTCCAATAGGCTGATGAAAGAAATTAAAGAAGACTTAAACAAATGGTGAGACAGAGCACGTTCCTGGATTGGGATACTCAACATAATAAAGATGTCAATTATCTCTAAACTGATCTATAGTTTTATTGGTAGTCCTATCAAAATCCCAGCAAGGTTTATTGTAGACGGACAAAAGTATTCTAAAATTTATATGGAAAGCACAGGCCCTAGAATAGCTAAAATAATCTTGAAAAAGAAGAATAAAGTGGGAGGAATCACTTTGTCTGATATTAAGGTCTACCACATAATTATAGTAATCAAGATAGTGTGGTGTTGGATAGACGCATAGATCAATACAACAGATTACACAACCCAGAAATAGACTCACACAAGTATGCTCAACTGATTTTTGGCGAAGATTCAAACGTAATTCAATGAAGGAGAGATAGCTTTTGCAACAAATGATGCTGCAGCAGATGGACATCCATAGGCAAAAAATTGGACCTTGGCCTAAACTTCACACCTTTTACAAAAATTAACTCAAAATGGATCATGAACTTATATGGGAAACATGAAACTATAAAACTGTTTGAAAAAGATAGGAGAAAATATGGATCTAGGGCTAGACAGAAAGTTCTTAGACTTAACATCAAAAACATGACTCATAAAAGAAAAAAATGATATATTGAACCTCATCAAAATTAAAAAATTTTGCTCTGCAAAAGACACTGCTAAGAAGATGAAAATATTACTACAGAATGGAAGAAAATGTTTTCAAACCACATAAGCAACAAATAACGAGTATTCATTACAAATTAATTCTGATAAATATCAATATGTTAATGAATATTAATATAAAAAATCCTTTAAAACTCAATAGCAAAAAGAAATCCAATTAGAAAATAGGCAAAACACATGCAGAGAGAGTTCACCAAAGAGGATATACAGGAGGCAAATAAGCCCGTGAAAAGATGTTCAATGGTGAAAGCATATGAAAGGATGTATAACATTATGGCCACTAGGAAAATGCAAATTAAAACCACAAAGAGATATCACTATACATCTATTAAAAAGGCTAGAAGAGGGGCCATCCCAGTGGTGTAGTGTTAAGTTGTACTATTCTTTTGGTGGCCCAGGGTTTTCAGGTTCAGATCCCAGGAGTGGACCTATACACAGCTTATCAAGCCATGGTGTGGCAGGCATCCCACATACAAAATAGAGGGAGATGGGCCTTTAAAAAAAAAAAGGCTAGAAGAAAAAATAGTGACAACATCAAATGCTGGTAAAGACGGGGAGAAACCAGATTTCTCATGCTTTGCTAAAGGGAATGTAAATGTTGCTGATAGTAACATTGTAGCTATAAATAAAACTGCTAGTTTCTCATAAAACTAAACACACAACTATCATATGGCCCAGTCATTGCACTCCTGAGCATTTATTTCAAAAAAATGAAACCTTATGTTCACACAAAAACCCATACATGGATGTGCAACTTTATTAGTCATAGCCAAAATCTGGAAACAACCTAGATGTCCTTCAATGGGTGACTCGTTAAACAAACTGTAGTATGTCCATACCGTGGAATACTAGTCAGCAATATAAAGGAATGAAATATTGATACATGCAACCACTTGGATGAATTGCCAGGAAGTTATGCTGAGTTATGGCTGAAAAAAGCCAATCCCAATAGGTCACATTTTGTATGATCTCATTCTATGCCATTTTTGAAATGACAAAATTATAGAAATGGAGAATAGATTAGTGGTTACCACCCTTCAGGGACATGGTGGGGGAAATGGAAGTGGTTGTGGTGTAAAAGGGCAATACAGGAATCCTTGTGGTGATGACCCTGTTCTGTCTCTTGACTATCTCAGTATCAAAATCCTGGTTGTGGTATTATACTACAGTTTTGAAAGATATTACCTTTGGCGGAAACTACATAAAGGGTATTAGGCATCTCTCTGTACTATTTCTTACAAATGTTTGTGAATCTACAATTATGTAAAATAAAAAGAATTAAATTTTTTTTAAGTAGCACTGAAATTAAAAAAAAAAAATAAAAAAGCTCCCCTAAGGAATATTCTGGAGTTCCAGAGTCAAAGAAAGAACATCTACTGAAGAGAAGAGGATACAACTCTGGTTCCTGAGTGTCTAACAGGGAAAGACTAGCGGGAATCAGCAACATTTCAGGGGAAGAAGATTGCACACATTGTGGTTAAACAAATTATATGGGCTTGGCATAAATGAAATGGGTAAGATGGGAAACAAAAAATATTTGGGATACATTCTGAGAAAGCAAATATGCTCTTAAGTATAAACACATTAAAAAATGACCAAGCATCTTATTGAAACAGGAGGAGATAGAAGAGGAAAGAATGAAAAATTTTACTTACTATGATGATATGAAATGCATTAGCTGGGGCTTAAAGGATGAAGAGATGTTAGCTAGGCTAATAAGAGGACATAAAGGAAGAGGAGACATGTTCTAGTTAGAAGCGTAACATATGCAAAAGCTCAGGGCTGTGACTGTAGAGCGTATTTGAGGAAATGCTACTAATTGGATATGACCGAAGCTGAACATGAGGTATATTCACAGAGGTTACAGAGGTTGCCAGGGCCAAGCAAGAACTGTCCTGTGAACCAAGCTAATGAGTTGAATGTCTATCTATCTTGGAAGTGGCAGGGAATTATTGGAGAAATACAAGCCTGCTTGCCTGCTTGCTATCCTCTGTCCTCTGCCTCCGTTTATTTTCCTTTCCCTCCTTCCTTCCTTTCCTCATTCCCTCCCTTCCTCCCTCTCCCTTCCTCCCTCCCTTCTTCTCCATTCATCCCATACTCTTTCCGACTATTCAGCTGTGCACTGAACTAGGCGTGGAGAGTGCAGGGAAACAATATGATAGCGTCTGCTCTAAGGGCTTATAGTCCATTAGAAAAAAATGCACATGCAATTAGCTTACTGTCTGTGGAATTTACTTTTTGTTTACTTTTGGTGACAGAAAAGAAAGTAGAAGCAAAGTGTATTAAACTCTACAATATTCCAGACTCTATGTTCAACATTTTGCATGTGTTATCTCATTTTATACTCACTGTTGCCATTTAAAGCAGGAAAACCATGTACAAGCAGATTGATGTATTATATAAATGATTTTCACAATTAAAACTGTGGAATTTTGTCCCTGGGGTGTGCAAAAGCAGCCTAGACATCCATCTGTTATGAGTGCTCGAGTGAAACCCTGAGGGATGCTATAGCCTTTGGCTCAATGAATTCATCAGTTTCTGTCTATTTTCAAAAAAAATAAGTTCTGGAATTCTATAATCAGATGGAAGTAGCAATGAACTCTTGCACTAATCTCAAAGGATTTAAATGTGATCTTTTTCTGAAGGAAGAAATGAATGTTTTACCATATCTTCTTATTAAAAATGCCATGCAATTCTCCCTGGAGTCGTGATGGCTATTCTCATGACAGGGCCAACTTCCAACAGAATAGTTTTATTTAGCTTGCTTGTTTCCTGGGGATTTCAGCTTCTTAATACATTCTTCCATTATAATTTCAGTAGTTGTAGAGTTATACTGGTCATATTTCTACTTAAGTTTAAATTATGGGGTTAAATGCCCATATGTGTGGATAGTTACATATATGTCTACAAAATTAAACCATATTTCTCATGTCCACACCACTCATACCAAGCCAAACGATAGAGTTTGAAGAAATCCAGGGTCCTGTAAATGCCAACTGGTGCCCCACACATAGAATTCAGAAAGAAAGGGGCAGTGTCGTCAAAGGATACCTTGACCATTTCTAGGACAAGGAAATATTCCCGGGTACACAAACATCATGTTGCTGCTTTCTGAGAACTGTTTCCTTAACGGGAAAATTTTGATTCATCTTGCTACAAAACGTTTCACTAAATCAGGAGTATTGTCTCGATGCAAAATTCTATTAAACTTTGGTTTATGATTAGTCAGTTTTGATTGATGAAAGTCAGTACATCAGAAAATACATCACTAATACAGAGCAGCAGAAATAGTTTTGGAATGACCTTTCCAGATCCCCCTGTTCTAGTGTAATCTCTGCCTCTACTCAGCTATTTGACCCGAAGCAAGTAGGTAGCTTCATTCTGTGGGTCTCTGTTTCCTTCTCTAAAAAATGAAGGAGTTGGAAATATGACTTCCAAATTGTGTTTGGTGCCCCAGAATCACTGAGTCAGGAAGGAGGGACCATGCTCAATTGATCTGCTTTCTGAGGCCAGAGACTCTCTAAACTCTGAGTCTGGAGCTCACTTGTGGGTGGTCGAGAGCAGAAGGGAAGTCTGAGTAGCAATCCTGTTCAGCCTAAGGCCTGTGTTATGATTGGGGAGGTGTTCACACCAGACATGATTTCTAATTTATGTGCAAGTCTCTGAAAAAGAAATCAGCCAACTCAGGCTCTTTTTCCAAAAGAAAAAAAGGTTAAACAAAAAACTATCAAAGTGATGTTCGTGCCTAGTGATGATAAAGGCAGAGATTTTTTTTATTTTACTCCATAGACTGCTTCTCCAGAAATTTTGGGAACTTCTCCAGAAACTACTTTTCTTTGAGAAGCCACATCCTTTATGTTTGTGAGATCACTTGATCTGAAATCATGTTTCAGCCAAAATGGCCTGGTTCCTCAGAAAACCTAATATCATCCAAGCCAGAAATTTTGTTCAGAAAATCTGAAAGGAGATGCTACTCAATCTAATTTCTAAATGCCCTAAGACAGAATTTTAAAAGTCTAGCCAGATTTTTGAGGGCAGTGAAACTATTCTGTATGATACTAAAATGGTAGATACGTGTCATTATACATATGTCCAAACTCGTAGAATATACAACACTAAGAGTGAATCCTAAAGTAAGCTGTGGACTTTGAGTGATAATTATGTGTCACTGTATGTTCATCAGTTGTAACAAATGTACTACTCTGGTGCCAGATGTTGATAGTGGGGGAAGCTGTGGGCGTGAGGGAACAGGAAGTATATGGAAACTCTCTGTACTTTCTGTTTAATTTGCTGTGAACCTAAACCTGCTCTAAAAAATAAAGTTTAGTTTAAAAAAAAGTATAATCATGATTGCTTCTTTATTTATTTGCCAGCAAAGAAACTTTTCATTCATCGAACAAATATTTATAGAATACTAGTCATACATGGGACTGTAAGATCCATGAAAGCAAGAACCAATTCTCTCAACATTGTTTCCCTATGTTAAAAACAGTATCAGATACAGAGAAAGTGTGCATGTATTTAACTGAATGGTGAATAAATAAATGAATGCATGCGTGTTTGAATACAGGTAGTGTCACAGGTGCTTAGGATACATTGGTGAACGAGATCTATAAGGTCTGTGCCCACATTGTCTTAGAAGAGCAGATAGGAGCAAGTATACTTTGGATTGTGACCAATAACTTAAATGGGATCAGTTTGTGTGTGTGTGTGTGTGCATGTGCGTGTATGCACACACACACATATTTGGGTAACAGATCTGGGGTAGGTTTTAGGCACAGATGGGTTCCTACTATTTCAGGAGATGTCACAGATACAGGGATGAGATACCATGAAGTAAGGAAGACTGGTTATAGTTCAAAATATCCGAAGGTGATTGGTGAGATGAAGAGTAGAGCTCTTATAACCAGAGCAGATAAATTTTCTCCCCTTTCTCTATGTGCTGGGACAACTTACATTGCTGCCCTGGAAATGGGTAATCTCTGTCTAATGGTGCCAAAGGGAAAATTGTATCCGAATTAGTGCAAATGACCATAAAGCTGTCAGACTCTGTTGTATCTGTGTGACAGGTTCCCAGGAGATGGTCTCAGAGATGTCAAATTCTGTTTAAGCAGTGTACAGGCATACAGTTCCACTTTTAAAAACTTTATTTGCTTATGCTTCAGCTTAAGATTTCATTTAAACATGATTCCAATTTTTAGAAGTTTGAAAACCACTAGGTTATAATAGATTCCAACTCTAATAGATATTCTAGCTCTAACAGAAATTAGAAAAGACTCTAATTTCTTTATTTGCTGTTTCATACAACCCAAACGTTCTAGAATGTACTGACCTAACTTGTACCTTACTAACAAGTTTGAACTCTAGCATTACCTCACTGTTCTGCACTATTTTTTCCTGACAGTGATATTATTAGCTTTATTTTTCAACTGGAGAAAGTAAGACGAAGATTGACTCAGCTGGAAACAGATCAAGTGTCATACCCAGAAGGAGACCCAATTTGTACTAATGTTAGAACCGACAGACTCTGAAAGCAGGAAATATGTCATTTTCTTTAGAGAATCTCCACATTTCCTAGCACTGTGCTCTGAATTTAATTGACTTGAACCAAGCACCAGATAACAGCAAATTCTCAGAATGGGGTAAATAATATTGACCTGGACACTCATGATAAGTGATGACAAATGAATTGCTTAGCTGAATTTCTATAATAGCCATAAATATCAAGCAAACAATAACTATAACTTAAAAAATAATTTAAACTGTGCGTGCTGTTTTGGCTTAGCATAAAGGCTCAAGAAAATTTATTAAGCCAGTGGTACGAATACAAAATATAGAATTTTGGAAAAAACCATAGAGTTTAGGAATGAAGCCACCAAAGACAGTTCTTAAGGCTGGCAGGGGTTTCAAGTTCACTGTCCAATTAATGTTTGATCACTCAGTTGTTTAATCATTTGATCATTATTTAAATAAATTATGTTTATTGAGTATTTTAGTCACTGATTAATTTGTATAGTCACTCAGTCAATAATGTACAGACATTTTACAGTTTGTCAGATGCTAGGTTTATGCTTATCTCAAAGATTTTATATTTGAGTCCAGCTCTAATACAATAACTTATTGCAATAGAAGGAAAGAAAGTCTGAGATTCTGTACAACATTTTTCTTCACTCACCTGACACCCAACTCTGAACTGTTGTGGTTCCTTCCTTTGTTTAATACTATGTATCAGGCACTCAACCAGGCCCTGAGAATATAGCCACAAAAAATATATATATATATTAGAGTCTCTGCCTCCCCCTTAAAGCTTACATTCTCATGGGGGAAAAAGCAAAATAGTAAATAAATAAAATTGTGTAATGTCAGATGGTAATAAGGATTATGAGGAGAAAATAAAGTAGGATAGGGGATAAAAGAGTGACAAGTATGGTAGTTTAGAAAGGATGGTGAGGAAAGTTCTTTCCATGGAGCTGGCTTTAGAAGAGAGCTCCAAATCAATTGAGTGGATGAATTATATGAGTTTCTGGGAAAGGAATCCTCAAGTCAGAGAGAAGAGCAAGTGCAAAGGCCCTAAGTGGGAATATTCTTGCCTTGGTAAAGGAAGAGAAAAAAGGCCAGGGTGGCAAGATAGGAAGTAGTAGGAAATGGAGTCAGAAAGGTAGCCAAGAGCAAAATAATGTAGAGCTTTATAAACCACGGTGAAGATTCTGATTTTTCCCTCCTAAGTTATACTGAGATGCCATTGAAGAGCTTTATCTGGAAGATAGCTTGTATATGTGGGAGATGGGTAGGATGGCAGGAGAGGAACCAGGGACCAGTTATTTGGCTAATGAGTCATCTTTGGAGAAATGATGGTGATGATGTTAGAGTGGAGACGTGAGAGAATTGGTTGGACTTGAAGTGTACTGTTGTCATCATTAGAAATTGTGACAGTGGTTATGGTATCCATGTTTCCGAAGATGAATTTTCTACTTTTAGCTCTGACTTTAAAGTCACTCCTCTTTTCAAAAAGTACAAAATTTATCAGCCTCCTTGCTTCAGTGTAGCAGAAACCACAGTAGATAACACAGAGAAAGCTTAAACAGAGGAGCAAATTTCAAGAAGGAGACAGAAAAACTGTCTGAGGTTTACCAAGTAACAAAGCTCACCAGCATCTACAGAGAGAAGTGGAAAGGAACAAAACTTACCTAGTTTTATCACTAATACAGACTCTTCACAAATCTATTAGTCAATGACCTTAGGAGCAAACAAGAGACACAGATTCTGATTCATTTAAACAGAAAAAGTACTTGTTGAAAGTCTGTTGGAGTTTCCACAGAATTTCTGGTGAGGCTGGAGGAATAGGCTTGAAAAATGTGCAGAGGCAAACAAGGCTAGGCAGCAGCAGGAACCGCAGCCAGAACCACACCACAGAGCAGGCCTGGTGAAGACACTGCTGCTGCCACTGGCCACCAGGTGCTACAGCATGTATCGCAGCTGTCGCCGCCACAAAGTCCAGCACTGGACCCTGGATGCTGCCATTGGAACTACTGCCATATCTGCTCTTGGACACATACTACATCCTCTACAGCTGCCACTATTGCAATCTCCTTATCTGCTCCTATTGGTCACATCTCCTTTCTGAACGCTTGTAGCATCTGATTGGTTAAGCCTATGTCAACTCTACGTACCAATGCTACAAGAGAATCTGGGATAATGAGCATCTAGCCATTTAGCCTTCTGAAATGGGAAGCAGGCTCCACCTCCCACCAAGACCAAGACTCATTCAGGTGGGAATTCACATAGCATAGGAAGGAAGATCAGACGCTAGGAAGACAAAAATATGGGGGAAAAAATCGATTGTAGGAAATGGCAAATACGTAAGCTAAGACCAAACATTTTCTGCAAGAAATAATAAGGTATCTTATGCAAGAACGTTTTACTCTACTGCAAACCTGCAGAGGAAAATGATGATGGGGTTACACAAAAAAGGCATGAAGAGAATCTGGAAGAAAAGAAATTCAAACTAAAGGTAATTCCCTTAACTGAGGAATTTCATCAGTTCCTTAAGGAAGAATCAGAAACTTGTACCTGAAGGTCATCTTTCAAAAATCTAGTCAAGTGATGGCAGATGGACAGTATGGGAGACTTCACTCCACCTGCTGAGCCAGTGCATAAATCAAGAACATTTATTTATGTTGAACCCAATCTTAACTTCTGATTTGTTCTTCCCATGATGCTCCAGGCAACTACTACCAATAGACTGGTGGTGAGTTGGTTGAAAATCGTTTTCCTTTCTATGCTAAAGTACCTGTTTGGTAAAATGCCTATTTTCACCCCCAAGAAAGTGGCTTCAGTAATTTCCAAGTAATCATTTCATTAGATTCATGAAATCTTGGGTGAAATAACTCTTTTTGATGTCATAGATATACACTGGAGTGACCCCAGCTGATTACTACACTCAAGAATCTTACTGTTTCCATCAGTGTGCAGAAGCAGCTGAGCAGCACTCTGTAGACAATTTTATTGAACGTTTATCTCTCTCCTTTTTAAAGAGGTTGTGCTATCTTTTACATTAACAAACACCTCGGTGTATTTTAGTAATTATTTAAAAATCATAGTGCTGTCTCAAATACAAAATCAGGAGCTCTTAAATTTCTTAACGTCTGCGGGGAATAACCCACCTATATAGGTGGATATAGTTACACACTATACATATTTACATATATTGTATGTGTATGTGTGTTTACGTTCTGAAAAAAATCCATATTTCACAATTTGTTATTTATCACTATTAGCTTTTCTTTTACTCCATCCTTTAGATAACTGCTTTATTATGAGATAGAGGCTAGGGTGAAAAATTTTCCCCACCAATTACCTTTTACAAGCTGCTACCGCCTCAAGATAACATGGAATGAATCTCTTTGAGTAAGAGTGCTAAAACTCAAATACATTGACAGGTTGATAGAGTGGAAGGTCTGTATTTTCCACCAAAGGCAGAGTCTGAACATGTTGATAAAATGTCACGGTAGATTTAATGCTCACTCTGAAAAGTTGCAGAGGAATTCAAAGGCGCGCCTTTTTATAATAGGCCACTAAAATTTTCATGCTCCCAATATGAAGACAAGGGTCTTTGTTAACTAAGTACAGTTTTCTGAGGCAGTTTATTAACTTGAAAAATAGTTCTCTTAAATTATAGTTTGAGTAATAAAAACATGTCAGCATTTTTTTCAAACTCATTGATTTAGAACGCAAGAATTTTAACAGAAAGCTTTCTGCCAACACAAGCAAGATACAGAACAATTTCAACACCCCAAAGATTTCTCTCCTCCTGACCCTTTGTAGTCAGACCCTCCTCCATCCCTTACTTCTGTTAACCACTGATCATCTACTGAGACTGGCTTACTCACTTAGCATAATGTCTTTGAAATTTATCCATGTTATTGTATGTGTCAATAGTTTTCATGGCTGAGCAGTATTCTGTTGTATGGATACATGACAGTTTATTGATTAAGGATCTGAAACAAAGTTATTCTCCATGTTCAGAGCCCTGTTCACAGTACCAAGCTGAGTGCTACGTATTTCCTACAAAAGTTTCTTAATGGGAAATTATAGATGAACCACTATTTTCCTCCATTCATCAATATTCAAAAAAATTAAGAAAATTATTTGTCTGTCTGATTAACAAAAAGACAAATGAAGCTTTTGCCTATAACAGCCAACAGATAAATGGATAATCTCATCAATAAATGGCATATTAATAAAATATACTTTGTCTTTATCAAATTAGCTATTTGAATCCATTTTTATTTAAAAATAATATATTTTATAGATAAATGAATAAAGAAGTAAGGAACACAGATTCAAGTGATGAAAATGATCAGTAATTTAGGCCTAGAGATAGATAATTACTACTCTGAAAGAATATTGATATATAATTAATGACATAACTCCTATTTATTTTCCACCTAAGGGCGTATAAGATTGTTTAGACGTGTTTTAGTGTAGATTGGTTTAGATTGGTTTCCTTTACTTGAAAATTTAAAAATGCTGAAGTACTTAATATTTAGAAAGGCATTTTTTTTGCTTTTTAAAATCATTTTTCAGCTTTATTAGGTGAAATTAATACAATTTTACTGCACATATGCAATATATTGCACATATATTATGTATACGTATATACAATATACCGCACATGTTTAAAATATATAATCTGATACATGTGGACAACATCTACACCTATGAAATCATCACCGTAATCAAGATAACGAACAAATCTATCAACTCAAAGTTTTCTCATGCTTCGTAGAAATCACTTCTTCCCTTCACCACCTCCCTCTTCTCCATGCTCAGGCAAAAACTGATCTGCTTTCTCTCATTATTTCTCATATTTCTCATATTCTAGTAATATGTGTAAATGAAATCATATAGGATATGATTTTGGTGTGGCTTCTTCCACTCGTCGTAACTGAGATTCATCTGAGTTGTTGCATCTATAAATAGTTTGCTCCTTTTTATTACCAAGTAGCCTACATTATATGGATACGCAACAATTTATTTATCATTCATTTCATTCATTTCTTGATGGACATTTGGTTTATCTGTTTTCCAAAGTGATTGTATCAGTTGCTTCACATCTTTTTCAATACTTTATTTCTTAAGTCTTCTTAATTTTAGCCATTTTATTGGGTAGGTAATGGTATCTCATTGTGGTTTTAATTTGCATTTTCCTAATGACGGATGATGTTGAATATCTCGTCATGAGCTTTGCCATCCATAAATATTCTTTGGTGAACTGTCTATTCAACTCTTTTTCCTCCTTTCTAGGATTTTTTGTTGTTTGCTTTCTTATTATTAAGTTGAAAATGTTTCATATATACTCTCTATATTTTTGTAAATATTTTCTCCTGGTCTGTGGCTTATCTCTTCATTTTTACAGCAGTGCCTTTGGAAGAGCAAACATTTTTAATTGTGATGAAGTTCAGTTTACTTTTTAAAAATTTTATGCTTTTTGTGTGATATAAGAAATGTTTGCCAAACCAAAAGTTGCTAAGATTTTCTGTTTTCTTACAGAAGTCTTATAGTTTTAGTTTTTACATTTAAGTCTATGATCTATTTCAAACAAATTTTTGCATATGTTTTGAAGGTTAAGGTTTATTTTTGTTTTCTGCATATGGTTGTCCAATGTTCCATCAAAAATCACCAAAATATTTTCTTTTCCTCATTGAATTGCCTTTAGCACCTTGGTTAAAAATCATTTGACTGTAGATATATGTTTCTGTTTCTGCGCTCTCCATTCTATTTCATTGATTTATTTGTCTAATTTTCTAAAAACATCACACTGTGTGGATTACTGTAGCTTAATAATAAATCTTGAAATCAAGTAGCCTTATGTTCTCCAAGTTTGTTTTTCCTTTTCAATATTGGCTTGGGCTATTATATGTCCTTAGAATTTCTGTATATATTTTAGAATCAGCTTGTCAACTTATACTTTAAAAAAAAAAAAAAGCCTATTGGGATTTTGAATGAGATTGCATTAAACATACAGATCAATTTGAGTAGAATTGACATCCTAAAAATATTAAATTTTATGATTCATGAATATGGTATATCTTTACATATATTTAGGTCTTCTTTGATTTCTCATGGGTTTTAAAGTTTTCAGTATACATATCTTAAATAATCTTTTGTCAAATATATCCCTAATTATTTTTTTGATTCTACTGTAAATAATTTTGTGTTATTGATTTAAAATTTCAACTCGACTTTACCAACTTCACTTAAATAACAGTTATAAAACACTCCACACCTCTACTCTACGTACATTATAGAATAATACACTATACATTACTGAACATTCCACACCTAGAAGAGCAGAATACACATTCTAGAAGCTGGAACCTGGAATCTCTCTCTGGGACCGCAGGGCAACATTGTTCTCCTGTCTCTTGTATCATTTTTCTGCACTACCTGATGTCTAATATCTGAAAACTGTTGTTTAATATATTATGTTTACTTCTGAAGTTGTTTCAGGTAAGAGTGTAAACACAATTCTTGTCCCTCCATCTTGGTCTGATGCAAAACCCCACACAAGCATTTTAAATGAAAAATAGTATTTTTCAAGTAAGTAAATACATTACCAAATACTTCTAAAAGGACAAAATCTTTTCCTGGAAAAGAAATTGTTACATGATAAAGCATTTGACATATTTTCCTAATTTTTAAGATTTTAGGAAGGAATTTTTTGGGATCTCATTCAACTAGCATCTAAATGACTAAATTGGGACCTCTCTTCCTTTGGAATCAGTGCTTAAATTTTTCAGAAATTAACTCGCAATATAAGAAGTAAATATTTCTGATAGTCAAACAATGCAAAGGAGTCAGAATAAAAGGTATATTTATATAAAATTGGCTTTATTACTGAGGAAAGCGCTTCCCTAAATCTCAGAATGATCTATATATTATTTAAGTTTATTATTTTTTAATTAACTAAAATTAGAGTCCCAAATCAGTGACATTAACTAATAACTGTAGAATTACCAGAAGATAATTTACATATTTTATTTTGGTTAATTAGTGTATATCATTAGTATAAAGCATTACCTTATATTCAATCAAACATTTCCTAGGAACTTAGTATATATTAATTATGCAAAGCATAGATTCTATTAAGTAATTAATATATCTCCTCTACTATATTCCATGCAAAAAATACATTAGAACACTATTCAAGGCATTGCTAGGACACACAATATCAGAGCAAGGGTTTCTATCATTTTGCTAATAAATACTATTTGCAAATTATAGTGTCAATGGGCTGTGACAACTACTATTATTAGAAGCCCCACAATGCCTTCCTTAAAGGTACTGTGGCCTCAGATTTTCATAGAGGAGTGGCTGAGACTAAAAGTCAGCTGACGAAGCAATAACACATTCAAAACAATCGGGTTTAGGCTCTGCACGTGCACTGTTCTTGCTACTCAGTTTTGATTCACCTTTCAACCCTCTCTTTCTATTGCTTTTCTTATTGCTATGACTGAACAAATCCTTCATCAGATCTGACTTAGTTTCCAGATCTTTAAATACCAGTTCACTCCGCCATATCAAACCATGGGTCTTAGTTAAATCACTTTGGTTTTAAGTAACAGAAATCAAATCCTACAAACTTAAACAAAAAGGGAAAAATTATCGATACAGATTTTTTTTTTAGTGTAACCCATAGGCAGAAAGTGCAGATGGCTTTCACAAAGAAATGAAACCAGAAATTGGAAAACTTCCAGGAAGGAAGGCAGTTGTACTCTCAGTCTTTTTCTTTCCTGGCATATCAGCTTTCTCTGATTCATTTTGGAAATAATTGACCGTGATTTCCATAATTCCTGGATATGCTTGTCCTCAATTCAGGTGATTTTCAGAGACGAATCCATATTTCTTAATATCAATTCCAAATTCCCCAAAGTCACAAACTAGCTGACTCACCTTGAATCAGATACAATCACCTGGTCATAAGAGCAAGATTACAGAAAGAAAATATGGCTTCCTGGGCTCACCACTATAGGTCCTACTAGTTTAAATGACTTGACTATAAGGTTATCTGTTATATTAAATTCTATGATCCTTGAGTGTAGGAACTGCTCAGTTTGGAATACTCAAAAATGACTAGGACATGGAAGCAGCACAATAGACATTGGTTGAATAAATGAAAAACATTAACAAGTAACATTATTGAGAACCAAATATGTACTGGGGATTGTGCTAAATACATTACGTAAAATAATTTATTTATTCCTCACCGAAATCCTGAGAAGTAGCCACTCTAATTATTAAGATCAGTTTTAAAGAGATCTTAAAGAGAAGTTAAAGTAACTTCTTAAGCTTTCACTTCTATTAAGAGATGAATTTGAATCCAGTGATCTAATTCCAATACGTGATTCCACTAAACAAAACTTATTCTGTGCCAAGTGACCCCTAGGAATGGTCATTAGCATCTCAGTTGAATGGCTTTTCTCTCTACCACACTGCCTGTTCATCATTTATATTAGTATATAGTAGCCTCAGTTAAAGTACAGCTGTTTTTTTCCTGCTTAAAAATAAACCAAGTGAGAAAAAACAAGCATTTATGAAAATATATACATACAGCTACTTACACGGGCTTGACAGATTACCTTTCTTTGATGAAGTAGATTTTATAAGGTGGACCATTATGTCTTTCATCAGTATGAAGAAAAGATTTTGTTTGGAAGCTGTTGTTTATAGTTGTTTTTAGTTGGCCAATTCTTATATAGGCTTAAAAGGCCAAATCCTCGACACCTTTCTGCTCTTATGACTCCTGAGGAAAGTTGGCAATGTCAACCATGAAGCTGTCTTGCAATGTATATAAGAATCACAGCAGGGTGTTACTGAGTCCAGGAATTGTGATAGCATGGAAGGTCTATTGTCTGAAGTTGTCTCAGCACAGGACTCCATAGGAACGAAAAAGTAATAAGTCTGCTGGGGAAGATGCCTTTGTGGAGTCTGAATGCTACCTGAAAGGAGTGAATGTAAATTTCCAGGTTACCAAAGCAATTGAAACTGTCTGATGGAAAGAGTATTGTATACAGCAACAATACTGCTCTTTGTTCCTTTAGAAGTAACTTTTGAGAAATGTGCTTCTCAAAAGATAGAAAGAAACATGAAAGGGAGAAGTGAAGGATCAGCAGGAGGCAGAAAAAATTTTAGAGATCCAGCTGAGTTTAAATGTGTCAGATGGAATATAAATTAGATAAATATGCTATTGTTCTATAGCAAATTAGAATAGAAAACATTATTTACTTTCCATGGTGAATTTCCCTGGTAGACTTATGGAGATAATTTTAGTTAAAAGCTTAGTTTTAAAGAGAAGATTGGGATTTAATATAAACCATGAAATGAAATATTGACCTCAGACAGCTGTAAATAGTTATTTGCCATTTGGGGCATATATTTTTCCTTGCATTCAATCTTTTAGTTACCATGGGAAAGTCCTATATCTGCCTGAACCCCTAGAACCTAGTGCAACACCACACATTAGTAGATGTTCTGATCATGTTCATCATGGCTGTGGGGTGATTGTGGCGGTGATGATGATCCACTAATCTACAGTCTCCATGACATTTAGGTGCAGTCATTTGTTCATTCCACAAATATTAACTATGTGTGGCTAATGAAACTTGGGCATAGGACTTGTTAAAGAAAAAATCATTCATGATACTTGTTGAAGAGGGTAAGGAGGACTTGATTCAAGGGGGTCTATCATAATAGCTATAGGAATCCTGCAATGGGGTCTTGCAATGGGGAAGAGAGATTGGTTCAACTCCAAATACAACAAAGAAAAGTGGGAATTTATAGCCAAGGAGCAGGGTAGGGGTCAGAGGTTAGAAAATTACTAAAAAGAAACATCGGGAATGAGGGGAGATTCTGACTAAACCCACCTGACAGGATTCTTGCTGAAGACAGGCCAGGTGATCAGACACTGCCTGGGGGGTTGGTGAAGAATGAGAAAGCTGATTGGATATTGAAGGTGATCAGATATAAAGGATGAGGGATTTAGCGGGACTCTTGCTAAAACTGGACAATGTAGAGATGAACATGGAAGTCCAAAAGTCGAGGCCTGGTTGAAAAAGAGCTCAAAGCAGCCTGAGTAGAGTTTGGCCAAGGAGAGCATCATAGTCAGACTCAAAAAATTAATATTATTCACCCATTTTACCCATGTTGAAAATAGGAGAAGAAAATGAAGTTTTTTAATTATTAATTTTAAAAACCTTATATAATAAAACATATATTTCTCAGTTTGAGGATTATCCCACAAGATGAGACTGTGTATAATATGCAGATCTGTACCACATGATAAATTTTTAAATTCCAGAAAAGAATAGAAACTATGTGGGCAATTCATTCATATGGACACACAACGTGTTAAGTAATTAATTAAAAAGTTGTTTTAAAATATGATACTTTTCTGGAAGGAGCCAGAAGCTCCTTTTCAGAAAAATGAAAAATATAAAGAAATAACACTCTAAATAGATAATGAGTAAAATTTTAAAGTTTTAAGCAGGAAACACTCAGGGCTTATACTGAAAATATTTTCTACCACACAAATTATTTAAAACTAGTTCCCTAGGCTTGAACTTTTTGAGTTATCTTTAACTTCTTTTCTACATATTTTATCATTGAGCCAATATTGATGTTTCCCATGGAAACACCGCCTAGGATTCATCATTTCCTCCTCATAGTCAACGCCATTCAATAGTTCAGGATTTTATCACCACAAAAGCCTGATTAATAAAATATCCTCCTGCGTGGTCTCCCTGCCTCCAGCCTTCACTTAAAAAAAAAAAAAAAACATCTGGAATAACCATCAGTTAAATTTTTTAAAAATTACTCACCCGTAAAGTTTCTTTCATTAAAAAAATGTCTATACTGGTTTCTGTTGTCTTTCAGACAGGAAATGAAGATCCATGATAGCTAGAGCTGCATAACCCATCAAATTTTAAGATCCACTCTTCCCCAACAGGAACTTTTAGTAAACCATTTGGACTGTTCTCTATTATCTCCACAATTGGTAAACATTCCTTCTTCTAGTCTCCTTTTCTGCTGCTCAAAAAAGCTAGAATGATCCCTCTCTTTTCAAAATAGGTACTGTATACCTTTAAGGAACACCTTCTTCATAAAGGCTTCACAGCTCACTTTCACACAATAATCCTCTTTTTCCAGTTTCCATGTTTATGTGATCATACTTAATTATAATGTAATTATAAGCAACTTGCTCATTAGATAATTCTCAGCATAAGAAGGACAGTACTGTGTGTGTGTGTGCGCGCGCGCGCATGTGTGATATCCAGGAAGTCCAACATCTGAACCATAGGACCCAGATAGAGGAAATAGAAAAATGATGATGAGGAAATCAATAATTACAAGTAATTAGAAAAAAATTCAGAACTGAAGGATATTTGTCTCCAAAGTGGAAGGACTTGCCCAGATGCCTAGAACAATAAATAAAAAATAGCCATCCTAAGACATATGATTGTATAATTCTGTAATACCAATGATAACAAGTTACTTGAGACTCAGAATGTCATCTGAGTTGAAGAGAAATTTGCAAGCTATAAGAGAGTGAAGTAAAGCTTTATAAATTATGAATGGAATAATTTTAAACTGTAATTCTATATCCAGCTCATCTATTAATCAGATGTCCAGTACAACAAAGACTTTAAGACATACGTATCATGCATCCTGTGGTAGGCAGAATAATGGATGCCCCAAAAATATCCATGTCCTAATTGCTGCAACCTGTGACTATATTACCTTATATGGCAAGGAGAAATTAAGGTTGTAGATGGAGTAAAGTTTGCTAATCAGCTAACCTTAAAATAGAAATATTATCCAGATGGGCTCAGTGTAATCACAAAGGTCCTTAAAAATGGAAGAGAGAGTCAGAACGGGAGGTCAGAGTGACACAACGTGAGTAGGACTCAACCCTCCATGGCTGACTTGAAGATGGAGGGAGTCCACAAGACAAAGGAATGCGAGCAGCTTGGAGAAAACGGAACACACAAAGAAAGGGATTCTCCATTATACATCTAGAAAGGAATGCAGCCCTGTCCCCACTTTGATTTTAGCCCGATGCGATCAGAGTCAGTCAGACTTCCAACCTACATAATTGCAACATGATAAATTTGTGTTGTTTTAAGCCACAAAATTTGTAATGATTGTTACAGAAGCAATAGAAAACTGATACATGTACTCTTTTGAGAACCTGTTGGAAGACTTTTCTCCACTAAAATAGGAGAATAAACAAAGAACAAGAGACCTGGGATATAGTAAATAGACAATACAACCCAGAAGAAAGGTGAAAAAAAGATAATTCCCAAGATAGTGGCAAAAGAAAACGTGACAACTGTTGTGGACCTGGCCTTGCGCATGAATGGACCAGTTTGAAACAAGAGAATGAAAGGCATTTGGAGGGATTCAGAGGGCAAATGTAACTAACAGATTATCTGGTACCTTTGATCCTGTAGAAAATTGTCATAAAACGTTTTTAACAGAGCTATTAAATTGTGTCGTGAGTTAATCAGAGATTTAAAGTAAATTGAGCAAATAAGATGATGAAGCCATTATGAATTCCAAGAAAAGCAAGAAGCTGTAACAGAAAGGAAATGAACCAATAATATTACTTGAATAGAGGGGAGCCGGCCCAGTGGTGCAAGTGGTTAAGTGGACGCGAACCAGGGTTCGCCGGTTTGGATCCCGGCGCGCACTGACGCACCGCTTAGCAAGCCATGCTGTGGCGGCATCCCATATAAAGTGGGGGAAGATGGGCATGGATGTTAGCCCAGGGCCAATCTTCCTCAGCAAAAAGAGGAGGATTGGCAGATGTTAGCTCAGGGCCGGTCTTCCTCACCAAAAATAAATAAATAAATAAATAAATAAATAAATAAATAAATAAATAAATAAATAACTTGAATAGAATCCACATAGCCATAACAACAGTAAAAACATTGTATATGTTTTTATACAACCGTGATACAC